>NW_027511677.1:0-300000 GCF_048772815.1 Callospermophilus lateralis
CTGTGCTATTCTGTCTCTTGGTGAAATTACAGATATACCCTTTGGAGAACTGGCTATAATTTTTAATTCACCTTCTATGGTCTACAAGCACGGACACAGAGAGATACACAGACATAGAAACAGTTGCCTTGCCAAAGGACTTACTAGACACAGTTCACCCCAAAGCAAACATTCTGCTTTTCCTACCTATTGTCAGAACATGATACAAAACCAAAAACTCACACCCATACCCACAAGTCACCTCCTTCCCCAAAGTAGGTCTGTGACTATCCAGAGTTTCCTCTGACTGGTGCGCCATAATATTTTCCCACGAAATGGCCGCTACTGTCTCAGATCTGGTCTCCTTGGCCAACTCTGTGAAGTTTTCAGGAGCCAGCTATTTCCTGCTTTCTCAGGAAAGGCTCCACTTCAGAGCTCTCCTGGCATTTGGCCATCCTCACATCAGTATGTACCAAGAAAGACTGACACTGTCCTTAGTAAATCCAAACAATGAGCCCACTGGGACTGAGACTGGGACTGGCTCTGTGTCCCGGGCTTCCAGTTCAGAGAGTTCCATCACCAAGTAAGTGAGGTAGGTCACTGCTGGCTTGTGGGAAGCTGGTGATGGCAGTTGGGTTCTGAAGGTTTTCCTCAGGAGCTGTTTTGTTTGGCATGTGTGGTTCTTAAAATAAAGTTCGTTTCTTTTGTCAAGTGGCTCCTGAGTTTTGCCCAGCCAGACTGTGGCATTTGGAGGGCCGCAAGGGGAATGAGTGAGGGTAAGTGATAAGGTAAACTGCTCACCTCTGAAGGCAGGGCGAGAGGATGGGAAGCCATTTTAAAATTCCTCTTTTGTTTTGCTTCACTTTTGTTTTAAGTTGCCTGTCCCTGGAGATGGGTAAGATGGAAGAAAAACCACTCACATCTGAGGAACTGATTGAGAGAAAAAAGAGATGGACATTTCAGGAGGATAGAAAAGCTATTATAATGATTTTCTGTTGTTCCACTTTTGTTTCATTCTGGTTCAGTTTTGTTTGGCGATATCTTCTTGGGTTGTATTATAGTTATAGTAGAAATATTCAAGTAAAAGAGAAGGTCTCTCAAGCTAGTCAGACAGAGATAAAAATTCAATTAGAAGAGAAGGGCTCTCTAGCTAGTTAGACAGAGGAAAAAAACAGGTGATTGATCCTGATAATGTGTCTGAATCAGCCTCTTGGACCTGTGTGAGGCTGTGGCTTAGATTCTCATCACCTGATGGATCATTCCGTGTGTGAATCCATACCCAAAATGGCCAAATGAGCAGTCCCTGTGGATGAAGTCTCTTGCCTTCCTCTGTAAGGCTACTGACCTCCATCAAGTGAGAATACGCATCCTTTGTGTCAAATGAGTTCTTCAAAGCCCTGGAGAGTCTAGCACATAGGTTCTTTGGTTTTCTCATGACTCCAATTCACATAAAAATATCTATACCTGACAGTCAGTAGGCCTCAAATTGGAGGAGCAGAGGTGTATTAAGGGCAGGCCTATTTGATCACACCTGGTTCACAGGAAGGGTGTCCAGGCCACCATGACTTTAGGCAATGAGGGGCAAGAGAGCTTATTTTGGACACTGTCTTGGACTTCGCCACTCATGTAAACCTCCAGACAGAACTTAGTATGAGAGTGTATATATGGAAGAAGATGAGGACCATGTGGGAGTGTTTTGGTTTTAATTGTGGTCATTTGTGTGGTAGTTGGAAGATATGACTGGGTACACCTGGGCTGAACTCTGGTGTGATTCCCCTTAAAGACTGAGTTCTGGAACTGACTTAGAGAAGTGTTATCATGAAATATGTTGGGATTTCAGTTGGTCACGCATGAGAGTCGCCCTTGGAAACCGAGATCTAGGCCCAGGTTTGCTTTCCACAGAGCACTGGGAATCTCAGCCAGGATATCACATGGTTTTATTCTGAAAGACATGGCAGCCATATTTGAGAGTCAAAACACAAATGGACCTCACATTGTAGACAGCAATAGCCCTGGCTTCCTGTGAAATTTTGGCCACTCTTTGGAAGCCTTGCCTGTGAGATTTCTCCAGAGCTTTCATTGAAATGAGCTTCCTCACCATTTAATTGTTCCTGAATGAAGTTAAACACACACTGCCTCCAACATCATTCTTGAAAAATGGCTAGATAAATACCATGAAATTTTTGAAATTCCCATGACCATGAAAATGGTGTAGAACAGAGATGCCAGTAAGCTGGAGCCTGATGTGAAGTGGGCCTAGAAAAGTCGTGTGCAGGTGTGTGATAAAATATCTGTGGTGGGGCCATGTGGATCTGCCATTGGCTTCCAAATGGCTTGTGACTGACATGGTGCACCCAGCAGACCCTTCTATGTAAAGGCATCTTGTTATATGGAGAGTTTTCAGGGCAATGTTCAGAATCAGATTGGTATGGTCAAGGATGGGATTGAAGCCTGGTTGGTGCATTATCCTGCAGACCCTGACACACCACACGTGACAGAACTCCCTTTAGCACTGTGTCCCAGTTGAACTCCTTGTATTTTGTGAAGCAAATACCAAACTCACATTGCAGCAGCAAGAAACACATCGACAAGTGGAGGATTGCCGGATGGCTTTACAGTCCACACGGAAAGATTTTCCCCCCAGTGGCCACAGTTTACCTACAAAGAGAGAATTCAGCACTGCTGCCTCATGTTCATTAGAAAATAAGAAACCATGTCCTCCAGGTCACTTAGATACATACCTAGCTTTGATGGTCTCTCTACAAAAAAAGCTAAAACTCCTGACAACAACAAATATTTCAAGTGCCCAAACTCAGAGGCAGTTTCACCAGAAGTCTTTAGTCCAGCAGAGCTCCATTTTTGTGGAGTATTTACCTGTCCCTTACTTTTGGAAACTCCTCTGCCACCTTCAAGGTTGTGAACTCTTGAGCATATTACATTGCAGATATGTATTCACAGATTTTCTAACTCTTCCACTCTAATTGTGTTTTACTTGGGGTGAAGGTAAAGTCAAGGCATTGTTCTGGATTAGAGTGCCAAGATTTTTGTGAAGCACATATTTACATACACATTGGATTCATTTTCCTATTTTCCATTCAAAATGCTGAATGCCTGACACTAACCCATACCCTACTAGACTCTGACTACTAATTCTAATATGATGGAGAAAAATAACCCAAACCGAATAGAAATACAAGCAGTTTAGACGAGGCATAGTGTATTGCTGGACTTGCCTTTTGCATTATACAGGGTAGGACTTATAAATCTAGTCAATATTTTGTTGAAATAGTTCTCCATGTGTTTTTAAAGTTAACAAATAGATGAATTCTTTTCTGCATTTCTCTGTAGCCAATTCAGCACATGTAATTTCATATGCACATATTGAATCGTACCTGTTATCACATGTACATTCTTGTGAGGTGGCTGACTTTGCAGATACAAATTGGGAGAAGAGATCACTCCACCTAAACACAGTTGGAACTGAAAATTCAACCTATGGGTGAGCTTCATAGATGAACAACATGATAAATAAAATCATGTTCAGTATAATGAATATTTTTGGATCAGTGGATGATATACATTTCATGATGAATTTCGATTTCCATATATATTGCTACTTTTTAATGTCTGTGTGTGTGTGTGTGTGTGTGTGTGTGTGTGTGTGTGTATACACTCTCCAAGTTTTTCATAATATTAACTATATGGGTCTTAATGTACACTCCCTAAATTCATTCGTATTCATGTATGTGGATTTATAATCAAATATTCAAGAGATTATTCTCAGAAATATTCATCCACCTAAAATACATATTTGTTTCCTAGAACTAAAAACTAACTTCTGTGAATGGTGCATACGAATCCTAATATTTCTACAGTAACTGACCCAGTTTAACACCAATGCAAGTAGATATTTATGGAACGTGATGTGTATTTTGATGTTCATTTTTAGTCAACACTTGTACATTACTATTTCTTCAGTTTATGCACATCATAAGATATATATTTCATACACAAGTTAGCAAATTTATAGGCATTTGTTTCACTTTCAATAACTTCATTCTTCAGAACACGTGTATTCCTCCATGTTTTTTGACAAGACTTTTCATGAGACTTCTTTCTAAACACATTATATTCGATTTCCATAATCACTTTTGAAGCAAAACTCACACACTCTTCATGATGAAATATCACCCTAATATTACCATTAGAAGTATAACTGGTTGGAATGAATGATTTAATATCAATATAAGATTTTCTGTATATTTTCAGATATCAACTCAGTCCATTATTTAAAGCGGACCAATTATATTATTTATTCACAGTATGGTCTATTCTTGCATTATCTCTATATTCTTAGACAGATACTACACCACATTCTACCCCCAATACTCATTTATACGTCTTCAAAATATTGTTCCCAGAAATGGTGGAAGAAATACTCATGTCACCTGATCTACATATACATTTTATCACAGTAATATTCTGGAAAATAAAGCAAAGGTCACACTTATGATTGTACCAAAGCCTAAATTTAAAGTGAGCATGGATTTCTAAAAACATCCATGTCCAGGTTGCCTAATTCTCTCAAATGGCAGTCCAATTGTTGACTACATACTTGTTTCTTTCTAAGATTATATATTCAAACTCAACCCTGTTGAAAATGTCTAATCCTATCACTCACTTTAAACTTTGCCTGATATCCTAATGTCTCTATTGATATAGGCTTTCCTTCATAATTTCCCAGTTCATCATTTTGACTGTTCATTTGTGCTGACATTTACATTCACTCTCTACCTGAAACCCAATTGCTAAATAACTTTTGGTCCAAATCCTATACTCACTCTTCTTTCTGAATCTACCGACTATCTCCCAAATCCTACTGACTATCCTTTTTTGAATGGATGTTCTCTTCGACATTCAATCATTCAAGGTACAAGGTCCGATGCCATTGTGTATTGATTTATCTGAGACATCTGTGCAGGACATAATTCAATGCTAAGTCTCCCAATCAAGGGCCCAATCCCTTTCTGGGCTTCAAATATTACTTAGATTTCTGTTTTCATACATATATTTCACCTCTATATTTTTATAAATATTGCAGATTTCCAATACCATTATTCATCCAGCAAAATGATTCCTAAGCCAAATCGAACAAGTAATTAACCCAAACCATATACTATTCCCTCATTCTAACTTTATAAAAGAGCAGGGAAAGTCTTGGTCTTACAATATAGGAATGTAGGGGATATATCACCTGCTGAAAACCTCAAAGGTCCATGCAGAAATAATCCCTGGAGAAGATGTAGGCAGCTATTAAGGACCTGAGAGAGCAAAAGTCATCTTCCATGGAAAACAACCCTGTCTGGAGAGGGGTTGTTTCTGACTCAGTGTCTCTGTTCCTAATGTACAGAAGATGGACCAATCCAGGCCTGTGTGGAGAGCTGTTCACGGGTGCCTATGGGTGGTATACTATTCTAACTGGTGAGAGTGTCACGGGAAATAGGGACAGCATCTATCTCATGGGACCCTTGAAAGCAACTGTTAGGAAAAAGTGGTTGCAAAGGCAGTGACCTCATTCAGTTCCTGAAGGAAGTGACCTCATCTCTATTCCTTGGTGATGGAACTCTCTGAACTTGTGAAACAGGAATCCAGGCACCCAGAGCCAGTCCTAGTCCCAGTCCTAGTGGGCTCACTTGTTTGGATATTCCAAAGACAGAGTCAGTCTTTCTTGGTATCTATTGATGTGAAAATGGCCAAATGCCAGGAAAGCTTTGAAGACTGGCCTTTCCAGAGAAAGCAAGTAGTGGCTTACCACGGGCTCCTGACAATTTCACAGAGTTGGCCAAAGAGACCAGATCTGAGACAGGACAGGCAATTTTGGAGGTACATAGTAAGGCTCACCAGTGAGAGTACACTCCGAATAGTCACAGACCTACTTGGGGGAAGGTGATGCCTTTGTGGTTTTTGTTGTGTGTTTGTGGTTTTATCTCATGTTCTGAGAAAAGGTAAGAAAGGTGGTTTGTTTGGTTTGGAGTGAACCGTTTCTAGTAAGTGATTGGACAAGGCAAGTGTTTCCATGTCTGTGTATCCCAATGTGTCTGTTGTTGTAGACATTAGAAAAGAGAATGCATCAATGTATGGGTCCTGTCTAGTAGAAAGCTTCCCAGCATCAATCCTGCCCAATTTATGAATGGACTGTGGCTTGCATTATCGAAGGGCAACACCTACAAACTTCCTTAGTTCCTGTTTTCTTCCTGAATTCTGGCTACAGTCAAGAATAGGCTCATGGTTTTGTGTTCAAGATATTTACCACCTCCAAGCTCTGTGATATGGCCATGTACTGGATAGCTGAAGGGAATGGCGAGCATCTCAGAAAACTCAGATATCAGTGTGACCAGTAAAGTCTCAGTGGAGAAACCCTGCTATGGGCCTTTTGCTTACCTATTGTTCTTTTGCCCTGAATGTCAGGAAGGGCTTTGCCTCACGCCACACATTTGTGAAGCCTGAAGAAACCAGTTTTCAAATGGAAATGAGTGGGCATCACCTGTGGCTCTTTGCTTAACTGCTTTGGAAAGGGATGTGTCTTAATCAGTCTCTTGGCCCTGTGTGAGGCTGTGGCTTAGATTACCAACACCTGGTGGATGTAAAGAAAGATCCCATGTGTGCATACAAAATCAAAATGGCAAAAATTGCAGTCATTGTAGATGAAGTCTCTCGCCTTTCTCTGTAAGGTTCCTGACCTCCATCAAGTGGGAATAGGGATCCTTTGGGTCAAATGAATTCTTCAAAACCATGCAGAGGCTAGTCCATAGGTGCTTCGGTTTTTTCTTGACTCCATTTCACATAAAGAATCTAAATGCCAAAGTCAGAATGCCTCAAATTGGAGAAGTGGAAAAGTATTAATGGCAGACCTGTTTGATCACTCCTGGTTCACAAGAAGGGTGTCCAGGCCACCGTGACTTTAGTCACACACACACACACACACACACACACACACACACATATATATATATATATATATATATATATATATATATATATATATATACTCCAGATTTTTCAAAATATGAAATATGTGTCTTATTTTACACTCACCAAATTCATTCATATTCATATACGTAAATTTATAATCAACTCTCCAAAGATTATTTTTAGAAATATTCATTCACCTGAAAAACATATTTCTTTCCTATACTGAAAAGTAACTTCAGTGAATGATGCACACAAATCCTAATATTTCTACAGTACCTGACCCAGTTTAACATCAATGCAAGTAGATTCCAATCGGACATGATGTTTATTTTGACGTTCATTTTTATTCAACACTGGTAGATTACTATTTCTTCAATTAATGCACATCATAGGATATATATTTCATCCACAAGTTAGAAAATTTATAGGCATTTGTTTCACTATCAATCACTTCCTGCTTCAGAGCACATGCATTCCTCCATGTTTCTTGACTGGTCTTTTCATGAGAAAAGGGATGGACAAGGCAAGGTAAGGCAACTAAGATAGCACCGAAGACACGGAAACAGTCCTATTTGGTTACAACCGGATTTAGAGGGCATTGCTTCTGTTGTAATCATTTAATCCCCTGCACCCCAAGTTTAAATTGTTTCAGAATTTTGTACCCAACATGTAAGGGAGGGGCTCAGAAGTTCACAGTCTGCAGAAGTTCATAAAAAGCAGTTTTTGTTTCTGTTTTTTTTTTCTCTGTTCTGGGCAAGTTAACATTTTAAGGACACCGGGAATGGGGCAGAGCTATTTTCTTCTCTTTTTTTTTTCTCTCTGCCAGCTGTTACCATGAAGCCCAGTTGGTAACTTCTTTATCTTAGAAATGTAGCCATCTCTGTGAAGCCCCAGCTCAAGCTCAGAGGCCTTGTTTACATATTGCCAGCATTGTGACTGACTCTTTCCAAACACATTATTTTTGATTTCCATAATTACTTTTGTAGCAAAACTAACATATCTTCATGATAAACCGTAACCCTAATATTAATATTAGATGTATCATTGGTTGGAATGAATGATTGTATATCAATATAAGATTTCTTATATATTTTCAGATATCTATTCAATCTGTTATTTAATGTGGAACCAGTTATATTATTTATTCACTTATGGTCTATTCATGCATTATCTCTATATTCAATGACACAGTGTACACCTTTTTGTACCCCCAATACCCATTTATATGTCTTCAAAATATTGCTCCCAGAAATAGTGGAAGAAACACTCATGTCACCACATCTACATATACATTTTATCACAGTAGTATTCTGGAGACAAATGTAAAGGTCACACTTGTGATTGTACCAAAGCCTAAATGGAAAGTGAGCATGGATTACAAAAAACATCCATGTCAAAGTTGCCTAATGCTCTCAAATGTCAATCCTATTGGTGACTACATTTTGTTTCTTCTTAAGATTATATATTCTAACTCAATTCTGTTGAAAATGTCTAATTGTATCTCTCACTTTATACTTTGCCTGATTTTGTAATGTCTTTATTGATATCTGCTTTCCTACATATTTTCCCCACTTCATTATTGTGACTGTTCACATGTGCTGACATTTACATTCACTCTCTAACCGAACCCCTATTGCTAAAGATATTGTTTTCCAAATCCTATACTCACTCTTCTTCCTAAACCTACCGACTATCTTCTTAATCTTACCGACTATCCCTTTATGACTGGATTTTCTCTTCTACATTCAAACATCCAAGTAATGTTCCTGCAAGCGTTGGAGGAAGAGATCACCAAGAGAGTGTCTCATGCAACAGCAAGGGGTTAATTGGGGGTCCAGCAAGCTGGGGCTCAGAGCTCACATGAATAGAGCAGAGAGCCCTGAGAACAGCTTAAGCAGAGCTTATATACTTTCCTTGGAGAGGGCAGGGACGGAAATTTATTGATGGGTCAGAGCGAGTGGGCGGTTAGTGTGAAAGTGGGTGAGGGAATACATTCTGCAATTTGGCAGTTGGGGACAGCACAATCTGGGAACAAGATTACAAACAGTTCTCAAGATTTCAACAGTGTTTTGTTAAGCATACAGAAAAACAGGAAGTTACAAGTACCTTTTTTATTAACCTTTCATTCCGCACTTCTTCTTCTTGCTACTTTTAATCATAAAAGTGATTATTGGGGCGTGTCACATTGTATGTCTGCTAGTGGGGTATTACCATAAGTTTAACTTGTCCAATTTGAGCTTGGAGTAAAGAAATTACATGGTTGAGCAAACAGGGTTTTATAGTTAGAAATAATATGAGGATTATTATTGGACAGGAGAGGTTTGAGAAAAGCGTAGATAACCAGGGGGACTGTGTGAACCAAGACTCAAACCACCCTTTTTGGGCCTCTCTCTCTCATTGACGCTTTTCAAGGCATCCTTTTATTTTACTCATAGGTTTTTTTTTACAACCTCAGTATGGTCGGCATCAGAACAACATTCTTATATCAATGCAGCACAAAGGCCCCCTTCTCTCATGAAGAGGAGGTCCAACCCTCAACTGGTGTGTAAAACAAATTCAGATACAGATGTTAAAGATTCCTGCAAAGCTGTGATGGAGGTTTCTATTATCTTTAAGTTTTGGTCTCTTGCTGCTTCTATTTGGGTCATTTGTTGTGTACCATGGAGCAGGGCAGTGGTTCCTGTGATTACCCCTGCCGCAACTCCAATTCCTAATATGATGGCTAAAGTGAGGGATATATGTTCCCAGTGGAACCGGGTTGTATGCCCCCCTGTTTGAACTTCAAATGAACCTGGGTCATTATAGAGCAATCTGGGACACATCTTCACCATTACACAATTAATCAAATCTGTTGACCATTTCATGAAAACATAAACAATGTGTAAGTATATAGAATTATACTGTTGTAGGGACGGACAAGGCACGGCACTTAAGATAGCACCAAAGACAGGGAAACAGTCCTATTTGGTTGCAACCGGATTCAGAGGGCATTGCTTCTGTTGTAATCAATTAACTCCCTGAACCCCAAGTTTAGGTAGTTTCAGAATTTTGTACCCAACATGAAAGAGAAGAGACTCAGAAGTTCACAGTCTGCAGAAATTCAAAAAAAGAAGCTTTTTTTTTCTGTTTTCTCCTCTATTGTGGTCAAGTTAACTTTTCAAGGACACCTGGGAGGCAGAGAGCTTTTTTTTTCCTTTTCTTTTATCCCCCTGCCAACTGTTACCATGGAGCCCAGTTTGTAACTTTTTATCTTAGAAATGTAGCCATCTCTGTGAAGCCCCAGCTCAAGGCCAGAGGCCTTTTTCACACATTCTGTGAAAAACTATTAAGGGGGTGTCTAGCTTAGGAGTGCTGATTTTTCCAGCCAGTAGTCAAGTAGAACAGGGCAACAGAAAAAGAGGAAGTTAATCTACACTGAACTCATTTATAGAGACTCTTTTGCTGAAAGTCCTAAAGTCAGCCATGGTGAAGACTTCTGGAGAAGTTCAGTGAAGATTTTTCTGTGGGCCTGGTACAGATGGGGAAGACGGGGAAGGCGGGGGGTGAGAGCAGCTCCGTGGATCTGAGAATAAGGAAGGAGAAATGTAAAAGAATAATGGGAAAGGGTTTTGGGATTTTCCTAGCAACATAAATTGAGCAGTAGAACCGGTAGAGCAGAAAGGAAGACAGGAGTGAGTATCCCAAAAAGCCTGTGAGGGACTTTAAATTCTTAGTAACCTGTTTTCAGTGATGACAAAGAAACTTTAAAGGCCATTTTCATTACATCTTCGATAGGGGTCTGAGGGTTCTCCTAAGCTGGTTTGAGCTTTGGGTTAGGTGGTAAGAGGATCTGGTGGGACCCGGTGTGGGCACTGACAGGAAAAGAGAGAAGTGAGTGGGTGGATGGGTACCTCAGTACCTGCTACCTCAGCAAGGGGGCAATGCTCTGAGAACCGGCAGAGGTTTTGGTTTTTGATCTAGTAATTGGAGAAGAGAAATCAGGTTTGCTGAGGTGGGACTGACAGCAGAGAGTATGGAGCAGAAGGCTGAGTTTGAGGAACTATTGGAGAAGCATAGTTCAGGATGTGAGCGAAAGAGGAAAAAGGCCTTCACATAGGGGAATTTCCTTTCACCCTTTTGAGCACTTGCAGAAGTTAAAAAGGTCACACAGAATTTGAGGATCTAGAGACTCTACTGGGGGCCATCAGTTTGGGTTGTCTAAGTGGTAATATGGCCAATGCTGTGTACTGAATTTGATGAGGATTTTGGGTTCCACCAGGTAGCCCCTGTATGCTCAAATCCCCATGACTTACAGAAGAAGTCGGCTTTTCCCCCACACAGCCATGGCGGTTTGTGGCTTTGATAGTCTGCCGGACAAACATACTAATATAGGCTAGCCAACCTGCATCAGGCTTGCCTGTCCCTACAACCATAATGTTTGTTTCCATTATCTATGGTACGGAAAGGATTTAATGGAATTTTAATGGGATCCTCTTCATCAGGGATATACTAATAGGAAAGACTTATAGCCAGCTGACAAATGTCTGGGTGGAGAGATGGCCACCAGGTCCCTAAGGGGGCTGTATGCAAGATAGACCATACTTCTTGTCTAGTAGGATTTGTGATCAGCCATCGCTGCTGAAGGGGCTGATGAGCGTTAGGACTACGGGTGGCCAAAGAGAGAGTCTATAGCCTTACCCACGTGGCGAATATGCAATTTGAAAGGGTTAACAGTCTTTTCCAGTTTCCAGCCAGAGTCTGGACATGGCACAGGCTTGAGATGTGAGGCATGGATGCAGGATGTGACTCCCTCTACTTTTACTGCTGTAGGTCCTATAAGTAGCACCTGGAATGTTCCTTTCCAGTGGGGTTCCAGGGATGACACCTGATGTCATCTTATTCAGAGGAAGTCTCTTTCTTGATATCAACGTGGATTCCCCTCGTCCCAGGTTGGAAGCCAGTAGCCACCTGTTTCCACAGGTATAGCTGAGTTCTTAAAAGAGATTTAAGTCTGTCAAGCAAGGGTGTGTGGAAGGGATCCTTAGGTCTTAGAGTCGGGGTTAGGTCTCTTAGTGGAGGAGGGGCCCCATAGAGAATTTCATAGGGGGTGAGGTTACACAAAGAAACAAAGGGAGTATTTCTTGCATGAAACAGTGCATAAGGCAGGAGCATAGTCTAATCTTTTATGCCGGTCTCTAAGCTTAATTTCGTTAAGGTCTCTTTAATGGTTCTATTTATTTTTTTTATGTGTCCTGAGCTCTGGGGTCTATAAGCGCAATGTAAATTCCAATTAATCCCTAGGGTCCTGGCTAACCCCTGATTTTCCTGGCCCATGAAGGCTGTTCAATTATCAGACCATGTTACATTAGGCAGGACGTGTCTTTGATAAATATCTTTCAGGATCTTCTTGACCACAATTTGTGCCGGTTTTCTTTTCTTTCTTTTTTTCTTTTTTTTTTTTTTTTTTGGTGGGAAAGGCTTCAATCCATCCTGAAAATGTATCTACAAAGAATAGGAGATATTTAAGTCTATACCTTGCTGGCTTAATTGCAATAACATCCACTTCCCAGAATTGTCCTGGTCTGGTTCCTCATAGGTGCTTTCCTGCAGGAAGCTTGGAAGGGTAAGCATTAACCAATTGACAGAACTGACAGGCTTTTGTTACCCATTCAATTATTTCCTTTCACTGTGAGTGAGTTAGTCTAAAACTCTGTTCTTGATCCTACAGTAATGCCTGCAGTTTTTTTGAACCAAGTTGATTGAGTTGATGTACATTTTTAACGTAGTGTAGGGCTTTCTGAAATTGCAGCCTGGGCTCAGTGAAGTTGAGGAGTTCAGTGTTAGTGTTCTTAGATGTTATCAAAAGCTTGCTGGTGCTCAAGGGTTCATTGGAATTGGGCATTCTCATTTAACAGCTGGTATAAAGGAGGAGCCAAGAACACAAACCCAGGTCCATAACCTGCTAAAGCCAGCAGTCCCAAGAAACTCTCTATGTTGTCTCCTGTTAAATGGGGGTGGTATCTGCACAACGGTTTGTTTCCTGGGCTCAGTGAGCCATCATTTACCGCGCCTAAGGGAATACCCCAGGAAGATAACTTCTTGCAGGCAAATTTGGGCCTTTATGTCCGAAGCTCTCTACCCGAGTTGAGCAAGCTCAGATAATAGTGCTTGGGTCTCAGACTCACAGTTTTCTTTGGTGTTGGCTGCCAGTAGCTGGACATCCACATATTGAAGCAGAATGACTTCGGGGTGCGTAGTTCTGAAGTTGTTGAGATGTCTGTGAAGGGCTTCATCAAAGAGAGTGGGGGAGTTTTTGAACCCCTGTGGGAGTCTAGTCCAAGTTAGTTGACAAGACGTTCCGGTTTCTGGGTCTATCTACTCGAAAGCAAACAGCAACTGATTATCTTTATGCAGAGGCAAGCAAAAGAAAGCATCTTTTAAGTACAGAACAGTATACCATTTTCACTCGGCCACAGCAAAGAGGTTATTGGGGGTCCAGCATGCTGGGGCTCAGAGCTCACTTGAATAGAGCAGAGAGCCCTGAGAACAGCTTTAACAGAGCTTATATACTTTTCTTGGAGAGGGCAGAAAGGGAAATTTATTGATTGGTCAGGGCGAGTGTGCGGTTTGCGTGCACCCGGGTGAGGGAGTATATTCTGCAGTTTGGCAGTTGGGGACAGCACATTCTGGGAACAAAATTAGCAAACAGTTCTCAAGATTTCAACAGTGGTTTGTTAAGCATACAGAAAAACAGGAAGTGACAAGTGCCTATTTAATTAACCTTTCACCAAAGCAAAATGGAAAGTGAGCATGGATTACTAAAAACAACCATGTCCAGGTTGCCTAATGCTCTCAAATGTCAAACCTATTGGAGGCAACATATGTCTTTTTTCCTAAGATTATATATTCAACTTCATCCATGTTGAAAATGTCTAACCCTATTACATTATACTTTGCCTGATTTCCTAATGTCTCTATTGATATCTGCTTTCCTACATATTTTCCCCAGTTCATCATTGTGACTGACTCTTCATATGTGCTCATATTTACGTTCACTCTCTACCCAAAACCCTATTGCTAATGAAACTTTCGTCCAAATCCTATATTCACTCTTTTTTCTAAACCTACTGACTACCTTCCTAATCCTGCCGACTATTCCTTTTTGACTGGATGTTCTCTAGGACATTTAATCATCCAAGGTACAAGGTCCTCTGCCATTGCACATCAATTTATCTGAGATATCTGTGCAGAACATAATTCAAAGCTAAGTATCTCACTAAAGGGCCCAATGCCCTTCAGGGCTTCAAATCGTACCTAGATTTCAGGTTTCCTACTTATATTTCACCTATATATTCTTATGAATATCGCAGGTTCCCAATACCATTATTCATCCCGCAGAATGTTTCCTAACCCAAATAGAATATGTTATTAACCCTAACCATACACTGTTCCCTCAATCTAACTTCACAAAAGAGCAGGGACAGAGTTGGTCTTACAATTCAGCAATGTAGGGGATCTTCCACCTGCTGAGAACCTCAAAGTTTGATGCAGAAATTATCCCTAGAGAAGATGTAGCAGCTATGAAGGACCTGAGAGAGCAAAAGTCATCTTCCATGGCAAACCACCTGTTCAGGATGAAGTGATGTGTCTGAATCAGCCTCTCTCCTTCTGATATAAAGAAGATGGACCAAACCAACCCTGTGTGGAGAGCTTCTCCTGGGTGTCTACGGTTGATATACCATTCTAACTTCTGAAAGTGTCACAGGAAGTAGGGGCAGCCTCCATCTCAACGGACCCTTGGAAACAAGTGTTAGGACAAAGTGGTTGTCAAGGCAGTGACCTCATTCCCTTCCTGTTGGAATTGACCTACCTCACTTCTTTGGTGATGTAACTCTCTGAACTTGGGATCCAGGAAGCCAGGGACACAGAGCCAGTCCCAGTCCCATTCCCAGTGGACTTACTTGTTTGGATTTACCAAAGAGAGAGTCTGTCTCTCTTGGTACCTAATGGTTTGAGGATGACAAAATGCAAGTAGAGCTCTGAAGATGGTCCTTTAATGAGAAAGCAGGTAGTGGTCAGCACAGGCTCCATACAACTTCACAGAGATGGACAAGGAGACCAGACCTGAGACAGGACAGGCCATTTTGGGGGAACATAGTATGGCCCACCAGTCAGAGGACACTCTGGATAGTTACAGACTTACTTGGGGGAAGGAGGTGACTTTTTGAGTGTGGGTGTGAGTTTGTGGTTTTGTCTCATGTTCTGAGAATAGGTAGGAAAGGCGGTTTGTTTGGTTTAGAGTGGACTGTTTCTAGAAAGTCCTTTGACAAGGCGAGTGTGTCTGTGTCTGTGTATCCCACTGTGTCCTTGGTTGTACACATTAGAAAACAGAATAGATCAATGGATGTATCCTGTCTAGTAGAAAGCTTCACAGCATTCATCCTGCCCATTTTAGGAAAGGACTGCTGGTTGCTTTTCGATGGGCAACACCCACTATCTTCCTAAGTTCCAGTTTTCTTCCTGAATTCTGACCACTCTCCAGAATAGGCTCATGGTTTTTTGTCCAAGATATGTACCACATCCAAGCTCTGTGACATGGCCATGTACTGGATAGATGAAGGGAATTGCAAGCATCTCAGAAAACTCAGATATCATTGTGACTAGTAAAGTCTCAGTGGAGAAACCCTGCATTGGGATTTGCTGACTTATTGTTCTGTTACCCTGAATTCAGGAAGGTCTTTGCCTCAGGCCACCCCTTTGTGAATTTTGAAGAAAACAGTTTTCAAATGGAAGTGAATCGGCATCACCTGTGGCTCTTTGCTTAACTGCTTTGGAAAAGTATGTGTCTGAATCAGCCTTGTGGCTCTGTGTGAGGCTGTGGCTTAGATTATCAGCGCCTGATGTATCTAAAGAAAGATCCAATGTGTGCATCCAAAACCAAAATGGCAAAAAGATCAGTCATTGTGGATGAAGTCTCTCGCCTTCCTCTGTAAGTTTCCTGACTTCCACCAAGTGAGAATAGGGATCCTTTGGCTCAAATGAGTTCTTTAAAGCGCTGCAAAGTTGCTTTGGTTTCCTAATTACTCCAAATCACATAAGGAATCTAAACCTGACAGTCAGTAGGCCTCAAATTGGAGAAGCAGAGCAGTATTAAAGGAAGAACTATGTGATCAATCCTGGTTCACAGGAAGGGTGTTCAGGCCACCCTGAGGTTAGGCAAATGACGGGCAAGGGATCTTATTTTGGACACTCTCTTGGGCTGCGCCATTCATGGAAACCTCTAGCCAAAGGGTATAATGAGTGTATATATGTAAGAAGATGAGTGCCATATGAGAGTGTTTTGGTTATAATTGTGGTCATTTGTGTGGCAGTTGGAAGAGATGACTGGGTCCACCTGGTCTTGAACACTGGTGTGATTCTCCTCAGAGACTGAGTTCTGAAACTTACCTCAGAGAAGTAATTGCTTTGGAAAGACATGTGTCTTAATCAGGCTATTGGCCCTGTGTGAGGCTGTGGCTTAGATTATCAGCAACAGACGGATCAAAAAAAAGATCCCATGTGTGCATCCAAAACCAATATAGCCAAAAGAGCAGTCATTGTGAATGAAGTCTCTCACCTTCCACTGTAAGGTTCTGAAAGAATAAAAGAAATTGAAATTGAAATGTAAAGAACCAGGTTTTGTAAAGTTTCCAAGCTGCGCTCAGAACCTGAAATTCCTGTGGCAGTTAAGACAATTCCTGGAACTGCCCATTAGATGTGTGTTGAAATCTTCCCTGACCACCTAGTTACTTAACAACCCCTTCTCAGAAGCCGTGCATCTCACCACGTATACATCTCAGGGCTTCAACCAATCAGTTTAAATGTGTACCCCTTCTCAGGGCTGACCAATCACCCCCTTACCCAACTTTTTCCGCCAATGAATGTGCTAATCATGTTTTAGAGTTGTTATTTGATTTTCCCGTGGTACATGATGATTTCCTAAAGGAGGCTATGATGTATGTAAAGTCGCTGAGCTCTCTAAAGAATGTATATAAACTCTGCTCAAGTTGTTCTCGGGGCTCTTTGTTCTTTGCTCCTCTGAAGGGAGCTCTGAGCCCTAGCATTCTGGACCCCCAATAAACACTTTGCTGATGCATGAGAAAGCCTCTTTGTTGTCTTTTCCTTTGACGTTCGCAGCACCTTTTCATCTGGAGGCCCAAGGTGAGATATCCGGCAGCTGTGGACGGAAGACCTCAAGGGACTCCTTTCGGGGTAAGTAAGGCGCCTCTTTCTGGTTTTGGGTTTCAGGCTAGGGCGTGGCAAAATGGCTGTTGGTGAAGAGCATTAGCTCTCTCCTATGGTGTGACAGACGTGTCACAGAGCCAAGGTCACGTCCCTGAGGGACACTCCGGAGGACTAGGGAATTCAAGGAATAGTAGTTTCCTCAACTCGGTTATGTTTTGCTTCAGGATTCGATTTGCCAGCCCATCAGGTTTTGCCGGTAACTCAGTTTTGGTCATTGTTCTGAACTCATGTTGAGTTTACTGTCTGTCTTTATTGTCTAACCCATCAATATTTGCCAGTTACTCTGTTCTAATCTTTGTCATGGACTCATGTTAAACGTTTACTGTTTGTCTTTGTCTGTGTTGTGTTCGTGTCTTCACTGTCCCTGTTTGAGTAACTCCCACTATGGGACAAAGCACTTCCTCTTCTCTGTCTCTGACCCTTGATCATTGGACTGATGTGCGCTCAAGGGCCCAGAATCTTTCTTTTTCAGTAAAACACCGTACCTGGCAGACTCTCTGTGCTTCAGAATGGCCCATCCTCGAATTCGGATGGCCCCAGAAGAATCCTTCCACTTTCCTCTAATCCGAAAATTCACAGATATTGTCATTCAGCCGGGGCCACGTGGCCACCCATATCAACAGCCATATACTCCTTCCCCCACATTCCTATCATTCAAACTTTCCGCTCCTCTCCCTCTTCCTTCCATTCTCCCTGAGTCACAAGACTGGACACTCCACCCCCTCCTTATCATCTACTCTCCCTCCCCAACCCCCAACACAGTTCCTGATGATCCTCCCACCGCTGACTCAGCCTCTCCACTGCTAGAGGCAATTGGGCCAGACCCAAGCCCTCCAGGGGACTTCCCCGCAGCAGCAGCAACCCCTCCTCCCCTGGAGGAAGCTGGGCAACCTAAAGAAACCCACCGGCGACGGATAATAGAAAACTCAGAAGCCCCTGTGATGCTCTCTCTCCATCCCTATGGGCCTATGAACCGACCCAACTAGGACCCCAACACCTTTGAAGGTAGGAAGCATCTGTCCACTTATTGCCGGGCTCTAATAGCGGGTCTCCAAGTGGCCGCCAGAGAGCCGACCAATTTGGCCAAGGTAAGAGAGATTATCCAAGGGCCTAATGAGTCTCCCTCTATGTTTCTGGAGAGAATTATGGAAGCATATAGAAAATATACTCCTTTTGATCCTCAGGCAGATGACCAAAAGGCATTTGTTACAATGGCCTTTATTGAGCAAGCTGCCCAAGATATTAAGAGAAAGTTACAATGTCTAGATGGGTTACAAAATACGACCTTAAGAGATTTAGACAGAGAAGCTGAGAAAGTATAAGATATATATTATAAGTATATATTATAAGTATATAAGTATATTATAAGAGAGAAACTGAGGAGGAGAGGGAACAGAGGAGTTAGAAGGAAAGGGAACAAAAGGAGGATGAAAGGAGCAAAAGGCAGACAAAAGCATTGGCTAAGGTTTTCTTCACAGTAGCAAATACGCCAGAAATTAAAAAGCAGGGAGTCAGAAAGGGATACTTGAGCCCACGCCAAAGGCTGTACCTGGCCTCAGATCAATGTGCCTACTGTAGAGAAAAAGGACACTGAGTCAAAGAGTGCCCCAAAAAGAAGAAGCCACGGCAGCCCGCCATGCTGACTCTAGAAGAGGACTAGGAATGTCAGGGCTCGGATCCCCTCCCCGAGCTCAGGGTAACATTTGAAGTGGAGGGGACTCCAGTGAACTTTGAAGTGGATACAGGAGCAGTATACTTAGCCCTTAAGGCTTCACTGGGCCCCATATCAAATTAATGGTCCCTAGTTCAAGGGGCTAATGGCACTACATATCGGGCTTGGACAACTAAGAGGATTATGGAAGTAGGAAAATGAAAAGTCCACCACTCTTTCCTAGTAATCCAAGAATGCCCAGCCCCATTGATGAACAGGGATCTGCTTACCAAACTCGGGGCTAGAGTAACCTTTAACCCTGATGGTCCCCAAGTGGATGTTCTAAAACCTTCAGTAAAAACTCCCATAGTCACAGAATTGACATTGTCTGTAGAAGATGAACATCAACACTTCGTGCCCCCTAGGACTGATCAAAGAGGCAAACTACAACAGAAATGGATAAAAGATTATCCTAATGCCTGGGCAGAAACTGCTGGGTTACGTCTAGCCATAAAACAACCTCCAATAGTAGTAGAATTAAAAGCCTCTGCCTCTCCAATCAGTGTTAAACAATATCCTCTAAGCAAAGAAGCTAAGGATGGGATAAGTTCCCATGTTCAGAAATAATTGGCCCTTGGTGTCCTAAGGCCCTGTCAATCAGCCTGGAATATCCCCTGCTACCAGTAAGACAGCCAGGAACTAGGGACTACAGTTCTGTTCAAGACCTAAGAGACATCAACAACAGAGTTCAGGACATTCACCCCACAGTACCCAATTCATATAATTTGCTTAGCACTCTGAATCTGGAGCGGGAATGGTACACTGTGCTGGACTTAAAAGATGCTTACTTCTGCTTTCCCCTACATAAGGACAGTCAGTTGCTGTTTGCTTTCGAGTGGATAGACACAGAAACTGGAACATCTGGCCAACTAACCTGGACTAGACTCCCACAGGGGTTCAAACCCCCCCCACTCTCTTTGATGAAGCCCTCCACAGGGACATAAATGACTTCAGAACTGCACACCCCGAAGTCACACTACTCCAATATGTGGATGATCTGCTACTGGCAGCGGACACCAAGGAGAACTATGAGTCTGGGACCCAAGCACTATTATCCGAGCTTGCTCGGCTTGGATATAGGGCTTCTGCCAAAAGGCCCAAATTTTTCAGCAAGAAGTAATCTTCCTGGGTTATTCTCTTAGGGGTGGCAAATGATGGATCACTGAGAACAGAAAACAAACCATTGTGCAGATACCACCCCCATCTAATAAGAGACAACTCAGAGAGTTTCTTGGGACTGCTGGCTTTTGCAGGTGATGGATTCCTGGGTTCGCCTCTCTGGCTGCCCCTTTATACCCGCTGATAAAGTGGAATGCCCAATTCCAATGGAACCCTGAGCACCAACAAGCTTTTGATAATGTCAAAAAAAGGTGCTGCTATCTGCTCCGGCCTTAGCACTCCCAGATATAGATAAACCCTTCACTCTCTACATCGAGGAAAAGAAAGGAATAACACGGGGAGTGTTCACTTAGACTTTGGGACTTTGGAAAAGACCGGTAGCATTCTTATCAAAAAAACTGGACCCAGTGGCTACTGGGGGCCCTGTTGCTTAAGAGCTATAGCAGCGGCAGCGCTTCTAATAAAAGATGCTCATTAATGAACGTTGGGACAGAAGCTAACCATTATAGCCCCCCATGCCCTGGAGAGCATCATCTGTCAACCTCCAGAGAGGTGACTATCAAACTCCAGAATAAACCACTACCAGAGCCTCTGGATTAGCAAAGACAGAATAACTCTTGGATCTTCTGCTCCACTCAACCTGGCTGCCAGAAGAATCATCAGGACCTGTTGCTCATGAGTGTCAACACATACTGGCAGAGG
Source organism: Callospermophilus lateralis (assembly GCF_048772815.1). Classification (NCBI taxonomy): domain Eukaryota; kingdom Metazoa; phylum Chordata; class Mammalia; order Rodentia; family Sciuridae; genus Callospermophilus; species Callospermophilus lateralis. The sequence goes on from NW_027511677.1 coordinate 20,747, forward strand.
AAACCAGTATAGGACGAGACTTGTAGGATCCAGCCACTGCCTCACCCTGAAGTCGTATGGTTTACGAAAGAGAACAGCTTCCTCCAAGATGGTATGTGGCAGGCTGGAGCAGCAGTAGTTAGCAAAACTAATGTCATCTGATCCTCTGGTCTCCCAGAAGAGACATCAGTCCAAAAGGCAGAACTGATTGCCCTTCCGAAAGCATTGGAACTAGCAACAGGCAAAAGGGCCACCATATACACTGATAGCCGCTATGCATTTGGCAATGCTAATGTGCACGGGGCTATTTATCAGCAAAGGGGGCTATTAACCTCCACTGGGAAAAAAATAAAGAACAAAGTTGAGATCCTCCACCTTCTCTCAGCAGTGCAGGGCACTAAGGAACTAGCTATAGTGCACTGTCCAGGGCACCAGAAGGGAAACGACCTCGTTGCACTTATAAACAGAAGGGCAGATGAGGAAGCTTAATTGGCAGCCCTAAACGGAGTGACTCTGTTAACTTTTTCCACACCAGGGGGATCAACATTCAGGAGACTTGGCCACACTGGAACATTCAGGCAACTTATCATCTGAGGAGACAGATACAGAACTCTGGGATGCTACAGAGCCAAGTTTACAATTTCAAAAAGCCCACCTTTATGTCAAAGACGTACACTAGCTCACCCACTGAAGCTCAAAGAAGATATAGACACTCTTAAAGGACCGAAGAAAGGATTTATTATTGACTGACTCACAGAGGAAAGAAATAGCTTAGCAGGTGACTAGAGCTTGTCAAGTCTGCCAATTAGTTAATGCTTACCCATCCAAGCTTCCTGCAGGGAAGCGCTTACGAGGAACCAGACCAGGACAATTCTGGGAAGTGGACTTTTCCTGAAATTAAGCCAGGAAGGTATGGACTTAAATATCCCCTAGTCTTTGTAGATACTCTTTCAGGATTGGTTGAAGCCTTCCCCATGAAGAAAGAAACGGCTCAGACGGTGCTCAAAAAGATTCTAGAAGACATTTTTCCAAAGTTCGGCCTGCCTAAGGTAATAGGGTCCAATAATGAACCGGCATTCCTTGCCCAGGTAAGTCAGGGATTCACCAGGACCCTGAAGATTAATAGGAAGTTACATTGTGCTTATTGACCCCAGAGCTCAGGACAGGTAGAAAGGATGATTAGAACCATCAAAGACACTTTAACGAAATTAAGCTTGGAGACCGGCATAAAAAATTGGAGTATGCTCCTGCCTTAAGCACTGTTTCGTGCAAGAAATACACCCTCTGCCTCTTTGTGTAAACTCACCACTTATGAAATTCTCTATGGTGCCCCTCCTCCAGTAAGGGACCTAACCCCAACTCTGAGACTTAATGATTCCTTTCACACCCCCTTGCTTGACAGACTTAAATCCCATGAACAAACACAGCACCCAGCGATACCTGTGGAAACAGTTTTCCACTGCTTATCAGCCTGGAGACGAGGGAACCCCACATCGATATCAAGTGGGAGTCTGCGTCTACGTGAGACGTCATCAGGTATCATCCCTGGAACGCCGCTGGAAAGGACCATACCAGGTGCTGCTTATAACACCTACAGTGGTGAAAGTGGATGGAATCACTTCCTTCATCCATGCCACCCATCTCAGGCCTGCGCCCTGTCCAGCCTCCGGCTGGAAACTGGAACAGACTGGTAACCTTCTCAAGTTGCGTGTCCGTTGTGTGGGTAGGGCTATGGATTCTTCCCCTGATCACCAGCAGTCCTAATCCCCATCAGCCTGTTCAGCAACCATGGCAAGCTATAAATCCTACTGGGCAAGTAGTGTGGTCTATTTCACATACAGCTCTCTTATGGACTTGGTGGCCATCTCTCTACCTGGACATTTGTCAGCTTGCCATAGGCCTCTCTGACTGGGATCTCCCTGACATAGAGGACCCCACACAGATTCCACTCAAACCCAAACCAGGGCAACATAGACCACCTTACCCCATGAATTATGGATATCATCTTCCCCAGCTCAGGTGTAAACTAGCCAGTCTTGATTTTTCTGTGTGCCCAGCTGATTTTCGAAGTCGCAAACAGGCCCAAACCTGTGGAGGACCCAGTGACTTTTATTTTAGATCTTGGGGTTGTGAACAAACGGGAGCTACATCGTTGAACCCAAACTCCCCAGACAGTATCATTCAGGTAGGAAAAAATGACACCTGGTTTGATCCCAAGAAATGTGCCGCTAGCCAATTTGTGTCAAAAACTCGCTGTGGAAAGAATAGTCTATGTTACCCCCTCAATATAACTTTCACTTCCAAAGGAAGGGGCTACCTCAGAACAACATGGTCTATGGGAAATACGTGAGAAATGCGATTCTATATTTATGGCCCTCGTTATGACGTTGGTCACTGGTTCACCATCCTGCTTAAAAAGGAAGAAAATCCCACAGCAATAGGGCAAAATCCCCTCAAGCCAGGAATTAAGCCTCCAAAACCTCCCATGCCTAGATCTACCAGAACCCCTCTACCATCTCATACTTCCCAGTTTCCATCTTTGCCTACTTCCCCAGTCCAGAGTACAGCTGACTCCTGCCCCTGGGAACTAATTAAAGGAACCTTAATTGTACTGAACTCCACACAGTCAGAACTCCTTGCATTTCAACCCATGTATTTGACAGCTCTGTAAATTATCGTGTAATGGTGCAGATACTCCCCAGGGTGCTTTATTATGATGCAGAATCATTTTAAGGTCTACTAGGGGGACAAACAACCTGATTTTGCTGGCATCCAGTGTCCCTTACTCTAGCCATCCTATTGAGGATAGGAGCTGCTGCAGGAGTGGGTATGGGAACAGCTGCTATGATCCATGGGTCACAACAAATGGCCTGATAAGAAACAGCAATAGATCAAGACTGGAAGACATTAGAGACCTCCATCACAGTGCTGTAGGAATCCTTAAACTCTCTCTCTGAAGTTGTTTTACAGAACAGGTGAGGATTAGACCTCCTCTTCATGAGGGAGCGGGGCCTCTGTGCTGCACTGAGAGAAGAATGTTGTTTTTATGCTGACCATACTGGAGTAGTAAAAGAATCCATGAGTAAATTGAGAAAATGCCTTGAAGAGTGCCAGAGAGAAAGGGAGATTCAACAAGGGTGGTTTGAGTCATGGTTTACCCAGTCCCCCTGGTTAACTACACTCCTATCAGGCTTAGCTTGACAACTGATCATCCTTATGGTGTTGCTAACTTTGGGACCTTGTTTGCTTAACCCCATAGTTTCCTTTCTCCAGGCTCAAATTGGGCAGGAAAAACTCATGGTAATCAGACAGAAATACGCTCTACTGGCAGAAATAGAGTGTGAGACCCCGCAATAATTATGATTCATTGCTTTTAAGATTAAATATAGTAAGAAAAAGGAGTGGGAAATGAAAGAATAAAAGAAATTAAAATTGAAACTTAAAGAACCAGGTTTTGTAAAGTTTCCAAGCTGCACTCAGAACCTGAAATTCCTGTGGCAGTTAAGACAATTCCCGGAACTGCCAATTAGATGTGTGTTGAAATCTTCCCTGACCACCTAGTTACTAAACAACCCCTTCCCAGAAACCCTGCAGCTCTGCACGTATACATCTCAGGGCTTCAACCAATCAGTTTAAACGTATACCCCTTCTCAGGGCTAACCAATCACCCCCTGTCCGACCTCTTCCTGCCAATGAATATGCTAATCATGTTTTTGGGTTGTTATTTGATTTTCCCGTGGTATGTTGATTTGCTAAAGGAGGCTATGATGTATGCAAAGTCCCTGCCCTCTCTAAAGAATGTAAATAAACTCTGCTCAAGTTGTTCTTGGGGCTCTTTGTTCTTTGCTCCTCTGAAGATAGCTCTGAGCCGCAGCATGCTGGACGCCCAATAAACCCTTTGCTGTGGCATGAGACAGTCTCTTGGTGGTCTTTTCCTCCGACTTTTGACCGACCTTTTTACCTATGAAGGACCTGAGAGAGCAAAAGTCAAATCCATGTCAAACAATCTGGTCAGAATGAAGGAATGTGTCTGAATCAGCCTCTCTCTTCTTAATGTAGATTAAATGGACCAAACCAGGCCTGTGTACAGAGCTGTTCCCAGATGCCTATGGTTGATATACCATTCTAACTTGTGAAAGTGTCACAGGAAGTAGGGGCAGCCTCCATCTCATGGGACCATTGGAAGCAACTGTTAGGACAAAGTGGTTTTCCATGGCAGTGACCTCATTCAGTTCCTGAAGGAAGTGACCTACCACACTTCCTTGGTGATGGAACTCTCTGAACATGGGATCCAGGAAGCCATGCACCCAGAGCAAGTCTTAGTTTCAGTCCCAGTGGTCTCAATTGTTTGAATTTACCAAAGACAGAGTCATTGTTTCTTGATACCTACTTATGAGATGATGCTCAAATTTCAGGAGAGCTCTGAAGAGCGGCTTTTTCTGAGAAAGCAGGTAGTGGCTCAACCATGGCTCCTGACAACTTCAAAAAGTTTGCAAAGAAGACCAGATCTGAGATAGGACAGGCCATTTCGTGGGAACATAGTATGGCCCACCAGTCAGAGGACACTCAGGATAGTCACAGTCATACTTGGGGGAAGGAGGTGCTGTTGTGGGTGTCAGTGTGAGTTTGTGGTTTTGTCTCATGTTCTGAGAATAGGTAGGAATGGCGGTTTGTATGTTTGGACTGGAAAGTTTCTAGAAAGTCGTTTGACAACACGAGTGTTTCTATGTCTGTGTATCCCACTGTATCCGTGGTTGTAGACATTTGAAATGCGAATGCATCAATGGTTGTGTCCTGTCTAGTATAAAGCTTCCCAGCATTCTTCCCACCCAATTTAAGAATGGAGTGCGGCTTGCCTAATGGATGGTGAACAGCTACTATCTTCCTAAGTTTCTCTTTTCTTCCTGAATACTGGCCAGTCTCCAGAGTATCCTCATGGTTTTGTTTCCAAGATATGTACCACGTCCAAGCTCTGTTACATGGCCATGTACTGGATAGCTGAAGGGAATGGGCGCATCTCAGAAAACTCAGATATCAGTGTGACCAGTAAAGTCTCAGTGGAGAATCCCTGCTTTGGGCCATTTGCCTACTTATGTTTCTATTACCCTGAATGTCAGGAAGGTCTTTGCCTCAGGCCACCCCTTTGTGAAGCCTGAAGAAAACAGTTTTCAAATGGAAATGAATGGGCATCACCTGTGGCTCTTTGCTTAATTGCTTTGGAAAGGGATGTGTCTGGAACAGCCACTTGGCCTGGTGTGGTGGCAGTGGCTTAGATTCTCAGCACCTGATGGATCTAAAGAAAGTTTCCAAGTGTGCATCCAAAACCAAAATGGCCGAAAGAGCAGTCATTGTGGATGAAGTCTCTCACTTTCCTCTGTAAGCTTCCTGAGCTAAATCAAGTGAGAATAGGGATCATTTGGGTCAAATCAGTTCTTCAAATCCCTGCAGAGGCTAGTCGATAGGGGCTTGGGTTTTCTATGACACCAATTCACATAAAGAATCTATACCAGACAGTCATTAGGCCTCAAATTGGAGAAGCAGATCAGATATAGGGCAGGCCTATTTGATCACTCTTGGTTCACAGCAAGGGTATCCAGGCCACCCTGACTTTAGGCAAATGAGGGGCAAGGGTGCTTATTTTGAACAGTGTGTTGGGCTGTGCCCTTCATGGAAACCTCCAGCCAGAGTTTATGATTAGTGTCTATGTGGAAGAAGATGAGGAGCATGTGGAAGTGTTTTAGTTTTAATTGTGGTCATTTGTGTGGTGGTTGTAAGAGATGCCTGGGTCCACCTGGGCTTGAACTCTGGTGTGATTCCTCTTAGAGAATGCGTTATGGAACTGACTTCAGAGAAGTATTGCCATGAATTGTGTTGGGATTTTAGGAGGCCACACATGAGAGTTGCCCTTGGACACTGAGATCTAAGCCCAGAGTGGCTTTCCACAGAGCACTGGGAATCTCAGCCAGGATATCACATGATTTTATTCTGAAAGACTTGGAAGCCATAGTTGGGAGTCAAAACACACATGGACCTTACATTGTAGACCTCAATGGGGCTGGCTTCATGTCACCTTTTGGCCAGTCTTTGGGAACCCTTGCCTGTGAGAGTTCTCTAGATTATTCATTGAAATGTGCTTCCTCTAAATTTAATGGTTCCTTAATGAATTGAAACCCACAGTTTCTCCAACTTCATCTTTGAAAATGGCTAGATAAATACCATGAAATTTTTGAACTTCCCATGGCCACCTGCCACTGGAGAACCTTTGGATGTACAGTTTCTAATCCTGAGTGTACCAGACAGTGCCTTGATTGACTGGATTTTATGAAAATGGTGTAGAACAGCGATGCCAGTAAGTTGGGGCCTGCTGAGTAGTGGGTCAAGAGCTGTTGTGTGCAGTTGTGTGATAAAACATCTGTGGTCGGGACATGTGATTCTGGCATTGACTTCCAAATGACTTGTGGCTGACATGTTACAGTCAGGAATCACTTATATGTCTGAAACCTCTCCATAAAAGGCATTTTGTTATAAGGAGACGTTTCAGGGCAATGTTCAGAATCAGGTTGCTATGGGCAAAGGGACAAGCTATGTGGGATAGAAGCCTGGTTGGTGCATTCTCCTGCAGACCCTGACCCACCACACGTGACAGGACTCCCTCCAGCACTGTGTCCCAGTTTAACTCATTGCATTTCATGAAGCAAATACCAAACTCCCAGTGCAGTAGAAAGAAACACCATGAAAAGTGGAGGATGACCAAATGGCTTCACAGTCCACATGCAGAGACACTTAGCTTTCAGTGGCCACAGTTTACCTACAGAGAGAAGTCAGCACTGCTGCCTCATGTTCTCTGAAAAATTGAAACAATGTCCTCCAGGTCTCATAGATGTAGACCCAGCTTTGATGGTCTCATTTGAATGGAAGCTAAAGCTTCTGACAACAACATATATGTCGAGTGCCCATCGTCAAAGGCAGTTTCTCAAGAAGTCTTTAGTCCGGCAGAGCTCCAGGTTTGTGTTGTGTTTACCTTTTAGACCAGGTTGCAAGAAAAGACCACTGACTCCAATTAAAATCAGATTAAAGCAAGCTTATTATCTCCACCACCCTGGCTGCCTCTCCCTCCCAAAACGTCGGGAACAGGAGAGCTGCCCAGCTTTATAGCCCAGAAAGTTACACAAAAGTGGGGTTACAAATAACAGAATTCTGACAAGCATCACACTAATGGTAGTTTACATTTTTGTTTGCTGGCTCCAACATCAGAATTTATGAGGACCATTAGAGCCTCAGAGAGTGTCGTCTGGCCAAGGAAGGCCAATATTTATGAGGTGTCAACAAAGTTTCAGAGAGGGCTGTTATCTGGTCAGAGAGCCAGGCATGGGTGAGTTCAAGGCACGGGCAGGCATTCCAAGCAGGTTCAGAATTTGGTGTAATTTATAGTTAAGCCAAAATTATCTTTTCATGGCTTTGTGGCAAGATGGCTCCCAATTTTAATAAAAGATCAGGTTGGGTCAATCATTCCCCCCTTTTCTAATGTGTTCCTTTCATATATTTGATTGGGTAGGAAGAGCACTGTGGGAATTTTAATCCCTCAGGTAACAGTCTCCCGATTTTTTGAACTCACCCAGAAACAGGTCTCCCTGATTTTACCTGACTTAATTAATTACTTATATTGATATTCTATTTATTTTTGTCTCCATTGTTGTAAGAAGAGAGGCGTCACTCATTTAGACTTCTTCTGAGCTGAGAGAGGGTGATGTGAGGGGGCACCGCCTGAGGGACATTAGTTGCCTTTTAGAAGTCAGTTAGGTTTGAAGTCTGGATGGGGAAGAACAGGTAGTAAAGCCATCTGGGGATGGGTTCTTCTATGAGAGAAACAAAAAAACATGAGTACTTAATAAATGTTGTAGCAGCTGGAACATGTCACTGTATAGAAGTTCCCTCACCAGTCTTTAATATCCCCAGTTATCAGGACTGTCAACTTAATATTTAACTTTTAGTGTTACATTTGTCCCTCCCCATAAGATTCAGTTTAATAATTTAATGTCATCTGATCTTGCAAAATACTTTTACTAGTATGAACTCTGTGTCTAATAGAGAAACCTTTAATTCTCTTACTCATTGCTGGATAATCATACTAACAAATACCAAGCCTATGTGTTTAGGTTAAGAATATCTGTAGGCCTTAAACTAAAAACTTCTGCCTCTGGCAGATAATCTTGATAGTCTCTTTTTATAGTTATCAGGCATTCCTGTCTGAGAATCCTTCTTTGTAGCCTCCAGTCTTACTTATTTTGGGAGGCTAACATAAAGTGTATACCTTAAAATATTATTATTACTATTATTATATAAAATGCCCAGGAATGGCTGTAATTTGTTTTTAACTGTCTTTTCTAAGTGTTTAAGATGAAGCAGTCAAACTGACTTTTGTTTCTATCTATTGTGAACAGTCAGCTGAGCTTTTATGGGAGTCATTCCTGAGGAAACTTGAGAGCAGCTTCTCAGTTCTGCTAGTGCCATTTGCGCTAGGTGGGTCCAGGTCTTGTTTGACCATGTGGCTTCCCTTGGAAGCATCAGGGATGTCTCCCTTCTCTGATGACTCTCCTCTTCGTAGCAAATGCACTGATTGGCTTTCTGTTCTCCAGTGGTCTCATTAATCTCCCTGATCAGGAAGTTATGTGGTTCAGAGTTGCAAAGCTCTTTAGAGAAGTCCGCTGTTCCCTGGATACAGACTGACTCAGAGGGCAAGAGCCAAATATTGGTTTTCTTGTCCCTTTTCATATAACTTTAATTTTAAATCCTAATCTTAAACATCCATCAAATAAATTTTAACAGACTTATATTAAGAGTACTGGGCTTTAATGTCTATAATTTAAAATTATTTATCTTTTTATTATTTGGGATCTGTATTATTCTGTCTGTCTTGTAGGTGATGGCTAATTATCTTAAATTAACCAATGTTGTGTTCTTAAAGCAACACTTCTGTAAAACACTAACAGGGAATCTTTATATCACCCATAAGGAAATTACAAAATAAAATTAACAACAGTAAACAAACTTAGTTCGTGTAATAGCTACCCTAAAATTTTTGGCTGAGTTATACATTATATCCTCTGTTTGAGATGCTAGTAATATTGACAGGAAAAAAAACTTTTGAAAATATCTTTAAATGAAATAACATCTGACCTACTGCTTTCGTAGTCATTCTCACATAATAAGATGGGACACAGAGCCTTATCTCAGGTAAGGAAGGGCTCTTTATTAATCTTAAGTGTTTTAAATCTAAAGCTAATCTTTGTTTTTTAAATATCATTTTAAAAAGTTTACATAAATTGTTTGAGGTCACATGAACATTAGTTAACACCATATGATATAGCATTTAAAACATGAATTAAAAAAAGGCTGAAAGTTTTTAACCTTTACATAGATTAGGCTCTCATTAACTTAAAATACATTTAAATTGTTCCCCAATATAAAAAGTAACATAAAAGTTTACATATCTTATTGACAACAGGTAAATAAATCCCAATATATATATATATATATATATATATATATATATATATATATATATATATATATATATATATATATATATATATTTACCATACAACTTCAGAACACCAGCTTGATATAATGCTCTTTTAAAGTTTCTACCTTACAGACTTGTATACCTGGAAGATATGAGCACATTAATAGCATCACAATTGCATTGATTTTTCTACATTAACCAAGTTTAGCTTTTAAAGAAATGGCAGTACAGTGCTCTAAAATAACAGTTCTTATTTAATCAGTTGTTTAATTTTTATGGTTGCTTGCTCTAGAAAAATAAATCTTAATAACCACAATGTTATGGGTAAACTTATGTTTTAAGAAATTTTTGTCTCTTTAACACATGACTGATTTTTACAATCTTATACAGACTTTAGGACAAACTTATACAGACCTTAGTAAATCAATCAGATATCTAACAAAAGTACTCATGAATGAGTAATCCCATATCAAATTTACTTTACTTATTTATCAAAATATTAGACAAATGTATTGAACAGTGTACCATTTTTTGTTGAAGAAAAAGTCCTAGAACCAAGGCATATTAGATCTTTTGTCGGCATTAATATTTTATTAGATTTTTGAACACCTAGAAAAACTTGTAAGGTTAAATTTAAAGACATTTATTTTTATCTGTTTATCCAATTTAAATTGTACCAATTAAATCACTTGAATTAAAGATCTTTGGATCCACGTTTTAAAATTTGTTTTTATGAGTGCTTTTTTTATGAGTGCTCCTTATATGTGTTAATTTGTATAACATATATATGATATAGGGATATATGTATATATAGACATACAACACATAACAAAAGTGTGCACACATAATAATAGTAAAGGCCTTGTAGCTTTTTGCAGTTGAAATCTCCATTGCAATGTTTCAAAAACTCCACTGTTGGTCAAAGATAGAGCTGATCAGAAAAACATTAACCTAGGTCTGTAGGATCAAATTCATGAGCTCAAAAAAAGAATACAGAATCTAAGGAAAAAAATAAGAGTCCTAGAAAAAATGACTGCCCAGTAATTAATAAATACCATACAATTTACCTTTTTTCCTGCCTTAGGCCTCAGATCAGTCTCCTACTGAGCTTGCAGGCTTCTTTCATTTGCATTTCAACAAAAGTCCTGGCTGAGGTCTGAAAGGAGCAGGGAAAAACTGCTATTCTGAGCAGACACCTCAGGCCTAAGGCATTTTAACCATAATTTTGAGGTTCGGATGTTGAAAATTATGATACAATTTTAAGATGAAATTCACAAAATTTTATATCTTTACATCTTGTTTTGTCAACAGATACCATACTATGATTTACTATCCTTGTCCAAATTAATGCACTGGTACACACTGTGATATTTTCTCAGTCTACCCAATTCAAAATTAGTGACAAATAAAACTGAATGTTTGGGAAGTTACTTGCCAACTTGGAAGTAGAGTGCTTTAGTTTTCCATCCTAAGTATTTAAGTTATCTGGCATGAATTATCTGAAATCATAAACTAAACAATTACCTAAACCCGACTTTTAACTGCAAGATTGAGCAATGCTACAAAAACCCATCCGGATACCAGATTGTTACAATAAAACATCATCATTTAGACACACATTGAACTAATATCATTCCCAAGAAACAATTTATAATATCAGCACATTATTGCACATGTCTTAAAGGGCCAGAAACAAAGACACAAGACAGACAGAAAGGAGCTCCAGACTATGGCTGACAGACAGAAGCCTTAAAAACAGAGCAGATAAGAGAAAAATTTCCTACACCAGTGGCAGGATAGATGTCCTCACAAGGGGATCAGATGTTTTCACAGAGGGCAACCTGAATTGTAATATCAAGGGTTTCCATGGTGATTTTACTGCATTTAGTGTCCCCTTTTTCTTTTTCTTTTTTTTAAGAAGACAGAGGTGGCATAATCCTTACAGTGCAGGGAACAAAGGAAGGAATTCCTTGAAGCAGCAGGGCTTTGGTAGATGCTGGGAGTCTCTCAGTCCCTCCTTTTACTTATGGGACTAGCTCCTCTGGTTTGGTTCCACCCCAATCTCGCTCCATCTCCTAACATTTCAGTAGTCAGCTCTCAAAAAGTTCCAGGGTCGGGGGGTTATCAAAATTTGTAACTTAAATTTCGGTTTCTGACCTTGAAGCGAATTAATACCTATTTAATAATGAGGACAAGGTTTGAGAAAAATAAAAAGGGAAGTTTGCTGCTTTGCTAACAAAGCAGATACACAGGGGACTCTGCCCAAAGTTTGTGACTCTCTTGAACTGGAGCAACAAGGGGTTTTAAAGGAGTTTCCATTGTTAACCTGGGAGATACTCTGTTCCTTGGTGGCCAGCAGGCATTGCCCTCTGCAGTGGGTGAGTTCCAGGCTGCCAGCTAGGGGCTTTTCTCATCCTGCTTAACAAAGGGTGGTAAACTTCATCACAGTTTTTTAGAACACAGTCCAAAGGGTGTCAGGCTTACTTGCTTTATTACCCATTTTTACGTCCAATATCCTTAAGTTTTTACCACAGAAATCAAACAACAAAATGCACAAAAACAAACAAACAAAAAACATATAGAACACAAAACAAAACACAAAGAAACAGAAACCTGGTGAAGATACAGAAAAACTGAGGAGCAATGAAATGTCTTGCTGAAGCTCCGGGGTAGGAGCTCCTGCGTGCCCGGCTGCACCTTTCTACCCTTTCAGAGAAATTCCATACAGAACAGAACACAGGACAGAACATTTCTTGTTACTGTCCTGGACAGGAGTACATGTGAGCCTCCCCAGGCCACCTCTCTGTAATCAGAAGACATCTCCCTTAACCAGATATCAGATGTTATAAAGGCACCACCTACCAATGGAGGCCTCCTCCACCAGGTGCTTGCTAATAGTTTTAGTGTGATGGTTCACTGCAGTGCTCCCTGGACCGAAGGCTCACTCCAAGGCTTTGGAACTTGGCTCTCCAGCCCTGAGCCCTGGAGGAAAGGCCAGCGTCAGAATTTCCAGCAGTCTGGTCTTGTGATCTGGTCACGTCATCTCGCTGGGGAACTCCAAAATGTTAGACCAGGATGCAAGAAAAGACCACTGACTCCAATTAAAATCAAATTAAGGCAAGCTTATTAGTTCAACCGGCTAGGCTGACTCTCCTTCTCAAAACGGCGGGAAAAAGACAGCATCCCCACCTTTCCTACACCCCAGCTTTATAGCCCAAAAAGTTACACAAAAAGGGAGTATCAGAAAACAGAACTTTGACAAGCATCACACTAACTGTAGTTAACATTTTTTATTTGCTGGCCCCAGCATCAGAAATTATGAGGACCATTAGAGCCTCAGAGAGGGTCGTTGTCTGGCCAGGGAAGGCCAATATTTATGAGGTGTCAGTAAGGTTTCAGAGAGGGCTGTGATCTGGTCAGTAAGACAGGCATGGGTGAGTTCAAGGCATGGGCAGGCATTCCAAGCAGGTTCAGAATTTGCAGTAATTTATAGTAAAGCAAAAATTATCTTTCCATGGCTTTAAGGCAAGATGGCTCCCAATATTAATGAAAGATCAGGTTGAGTGATCACCCCTGTCCCTTCCTTTTGGAAACTCCTCTACCACCTCCAAGGTTGTGAACTCCTGATCATTTTCCATTCCAGATAAGTATTCACAGAATTTCTAACTCTTATCCTCTAATTGTGTCTTACTTGGGGCAAAGGTAATGTCAAAGCATTGTTCTGGATGAGAGTGGGAAGATTATTGTATATCACATATTTGCATACACATTGGATTCATTTTCCAATTTTCCATTTGAAATACTGAATTCCTGACACTAACCCATACCCTACTAGACTCTGACTAATAATCCTAATATGATGGTGAAACATAACCCAAGCAGAATAGAAATACAAGCCGTTCAGAGGAGGCATGGTGTGTAGTTGGAATTGCCTTTTGCATTATATAGTATAGGAGCTATAAATCTAGTCAATTTTTTGTTGAAATAATTCTACATGTGTTTTTAAAGTTAACAAATATGGGAATCCTGTCTCCCTTTCTCTGTAGCACACGTATTTTTATATGCACATAGAGAATCCTACCTGGTATCACACGTACATACTTGTGAGGTGGCTGAATTGGCAGATACAAATTGTGAGAAGAGATCACTACTCCTAAACGCTGTTTGAACTGAAAATTCAACCTATGGGTGAGCTTCCTAGTTCAATAACATTATACATAAATCCATGTTCAGTAAAATGAATATTTTTGCATCTGTGGATTATATATATATATATCATGATGAATTTCGATTGGCATATACATGGCTACTTTTTTTTCTTTTTTTGGTTGTTCAAAACGTTACAAAGCTCTTGACATATCATATTTCATACATTAGATTCAAGTGGGTTATGAACTCCCATTTTTACCCCAAATAAAGATTGCAGAATCACATTGGTTACATATCCACATTTTTACATAATGCCCTATTAGTTACTGTTGCATTCTGCTACCTTTCCTATACTCTATGATCCCCCTCTTTTCCCCTCCCATCTTCTCTCTCTACCCCATCTACTGTAATTATTTTTTCTCCTTGTTTATTTTCCCATTCCCTTCACAACCTGTTATATGTAATTTTGTATAACAATGAGGGTCTCCCTCCATTAACATGCAATTTCCCTTTTCTCTCCCTTTTCCTCCCACCTCATGTCTCTGTTAATGTAAATCTTTTCTTCCTGCTCTTCCTCCCTGCTCTGTTCTTAGTTGCTCTCATTATATCCAAGAAGACATTTGGTATTTGTTTTTTAGGGATTGGCTAGTTTCACTAAGCATAATCTGCTCTATTACCATCCATTTCCCTTAAAATTCCATGATTTTGTCATATTTTAGTGCTGCGTAATACTCCATGGTGTATAAATGCCACATTTTTGTTATCCATTCATCTATTGAAGGGCATCTAGGTTGGGCCCACAGTGCAGCAATTGTGAATTGTACTGCTAAGAACATCGATGTGGCAGTATCCCAGAGGTATACACTATTTTAAGGTCTTCAGAAAATAGTCCGAGAAGGGCAATAGCTGGGTCAAATTGTGGTTCCATTCCAAGCTTTCCCTGGAATCTCCATACTGCTTTCCAAATTGGCCACACCAGTTTGCGGGAACAGCTCTCCTCATAGGCCTGGTTTGGTCCATCTTCTCTACATTAAGAAGAGAGAGGCTTACTCAATCACAACCCTTCATCCTGAACAGGTTGTTTGCCATAGAAGATGACTTTTGGTCTTTCAGGTCTTTCATAGCTGCCTACATCTTCTCCAGGGATCAAATATGCATGGACCTTTGAGGTTCTCAGTAGGTGGCAGATCCCCTACATTGCTGTATTGCAAGACGAACCCTGTCCCTTCTCTTTTGTAAAGTTAGATTGAGGGAACAGTGTATGGTTAGGGTTTTAATAACATGTTCAATTTGGGTTCGGAATCATTCTGATGGATGAATAATGGTATTGGGAACCTGTGATATTTATAAAACTATAGAGGTGAAATATAAGTATGAAAACAGAAATCTAGGTAAGATTTGTAGCCCAGAAGGGAATGAGGCCCTTGATTGGGATACTTAGCTTTTAATTATGTTCTGCACGGTTGTCTCAGATAAATTGATAATCAATGGCATAGGACCTTGTACTTTGGAAGATTGATTGTAGAAGAGAACATCCACTCAAATTGGGATAGTGGGTAGGATAAGGAAGAGAGTCGGTAGGTTTAGGAAGAAGAGTGAGTATAAAATTTGGATCAAATGTTCTTTAGCAATAGGGTTTCATTTATACAGTGAATGTAAATGTCAGCACATGCGAAGAGTCAGTCCCAATGATGAACTGCGGAAAACATAGGAAAGAAGATATCAATAGAGACATTACAAAATCAGGCAATTGTAAAGTGAGTGATAGGTTTAGACATTTTCAACAGGATTGAGATTGAATACATAATTTTAGGAAGAAACAAATATGTAGTCACCAATAGAAATGACATTTGAAAGCATTAGGCAAACTGGAAATGGAAGTTTTTAGTAATCCATATTCAACTTCCATTTAGGATTTGGTACAATCATAAGTGTGACCTTTGCATTTTGTGCCCAGAAAATTATCGTGATAAAATATATATGTAGATCATGTGACATGAGTATTTTTTACACCATTTCTGTGAGCAATATTTGAAGACATATAAATTAGTATTGGGGGTACAAAGTGGTGTACCCTATGTCTATGAATATAGAGATAATGCATGAATAGAACATACTGTAAATAAATAATATAACTGGTTACACTTTAAATAATGGATTGAATTGTTATCTGAAAATATATAAGAAATCATATATTGACATACAATCATTAATTCCAACCAGTTATATATCTAATTGTAATCTTAGGGTTATTTTTTATCATGAAGTGTGTGTGAGTTTTGCTTCAAAAGTGATTATGGATCGAAAATAATGTGTTTGGAAAGAAGTCTCATGAAATTACCAATCAAGAAATATGGAGGAATCCATGTGTTCTGAAGCAGGAAGTGATTGAAAGTGAAACAAATGCCTATAAATTTGCTAAATTGTGGATGAAATATATATCCTGTGATGTGCATAAACTGATGAAATAGTATGTACCAGTGTTGAATAAAAATGAACGTCAAAATACACATCATGTACCATAGGAATCTACTTGCATTGATGTTAAGCTGGGTCAGTTACTGTACAAATATTAGGATTCGCGTGCATCATTCACCGAAGATAGTTTTCTTTTTTTTTTAAATTTTTATTTATGCTTGTTCAAAACATTACATAGTTCTTGATACATCATATTTGTCACTTTGATTCAAGTGGGTTATGAACTCCCATTTGTACCCCGTATACAGATTGCAGAATCACATCAGTTACACATGCATTGATTCACATATTGCCATACTAGTGTCTGTTGTATTCTGCTGCCTTACCTATCCTCTACTATCCCCCCTCCCCTCCCCTCTCCCACCATCTTCTCTCTCTACCCCCTCTACCTTAATAAATTTCTCCCCATGTATTATTTTTCCCTTTCTTCTCTCTTCCTCTTGTATGTAATTTTGTATAACCCTGAGGGTCTCCTTCCATTTCCATGCAATATCCCTTCTCTCTCCCTTTCCCTCCCACCTCTCATCCCTGTTTTAATGTTAATCTTCTTCTCATCCTCTTCATACCTATTCTGTTCTTAGTTAATCTCCATATATCAAAGAAGACATTTGGCATTTGTTTTTAAGGGATTGGGTAGCTTCATTTAGCATAATCTGCTCTAGCGCCATCCATTTCCCTGCAAATCTATGATTTTTTGTCATTTTTTAATGCAGAGCAATACTCCATTCTGTATAAATGCCACATTTTTTTTATCCATTCATCTATTGAAGGGCATATAGGTTGGTTTCACAGTCTTGCTATTGTGAATTGTGCTGCTATGTACATCGATGTAGCAGTGTCCCTGCAGCATGCTCTTTTTAGGTCTTTAGGGAATTGACCGAGAAGGGGATAGCTGGGTCAAATCGTGGTTTCATTCCCAGCTTTCCAAGAAATCTCCATACTGCTTTCCAAATTGGATGCACCAATTTGCAGTCCCACCAGCAATGTACAAGTGTACCTGTTTCCCCACATTCTCACTAACACTTGTTGTTTGACTTCATAATGGCTGCCAATCTTACTGGAGTGAGATGGTATCTTAGGGTGGTTTTGATTCACCTTTCTCTGACTACTGGAGATGGTGAGCATTTTTTCATGTACTTGTTGATTATATGTCCTCCTCTGAGATGTCTGTTGAGGTCCTCGGCCCATTTGTTGATTGGGTTATTTGTTATCTTATTGTTTAATTTTTTGAGTTCTTTGTATACTCTGGATATTAGGGCTCTATCTGAAGTGTGAGGAGTAAAGATTTGTTCCCAGAATTTAGGCTCCCTATTTACCTCTCTTATTGTTTCTTTTGCTGAGAAACAACTTTTTACTTTGAGTAAGTCCCATGTGTTGATTCTAGTTATTAACTCTTGTGCTATGGATGTCCTATTGAGGAATTTGAAGCCCAACCCCACAGTATGTAGATCGTAGCCAACTTTTTCTTCTATCAGACGCCATGTCTCTGATTTGATATCAAGGTCCTTGATCCATTTTGAGTGAACTTTTGTGCATGCAAGAGAAAGGGATTCAGTTTCATTTTGTTACATATGGATTCCCAGTTTTCCCAGAACCATTTGTTGAAGATGCTATCCTTCCTCCATTGATGCTTTTAGCTCCTTTATCAAATAGAAGATTGTTGTAGCATTGTGGATTAATCTCTGTGTCCTCCATTCTGTACCTTTGGTCCACCCGCCTGTTTTGGTACCAGTACCATGCTGTCATTGTTACTATTGCTCTGAAATTTAGTTTGAAATCTGGTATCGCTATACCGCCTGATTCACACTTCCTGGTTAGAATTGCTTTTGATATTCTGGATATTTTATTTTTCCAAATGAATTTCATGATTGCTTTCTCTATTTCTACAAGAAATGCCGTTAGGATTTTGATTGGCATTGCATTAAACCTATAGAGAACTTTTGGGAATATCACCATTTTGATGATGTTAGTTCTCCTTATCCATGAACAGTGTATATTTTTCCATCTTCTAAGATCTTATTCTACTTCTCTTTTTAGGGTTCTGTAGTTTGCATTGTATAAATCTTTCACCTCTTTTGTTAGGTTGATTCCCAAGGATTTTATTTTTATTTTTTGAGGATATTGTGAATGGAGTGTTTTTTTTTCTCATTTCCGTTTCAGAAGTTTTGTCACTGATATACAGAAATGCCTTTGACTTATGAATGTTGATTTTATATCCTGCCACATTGCTGAAATCATTTCTTAGTTCTAGTAGTTTTTTTTTTTTTGTAGACCCTTTTGGGTCTTCTATATATAGAATTATGTCAGCTGCAAGTAGTGATAATTTAAGTTATTCTTTTCCTATTTTCATGCCTTTAATTTCTTTCATCTGTCTAATTGCTCTGGCCAGTGTTTCGAGAACTATATTGAATAGAAGTGGTGGTAGAGGACATCTCTGTCTTGTTCCAGATTTTAGAGGGAATGCTTCAATTTTTCTCCATTCAGAATAATGCTAGCCTGAGGCTTAACATAGATAGCTTTTACAATGTCGAGGTAAGTACCTGTTATCTCTAATTTTTCTAATGTTTTGAACATAAAGGGATGCTAAGGGTCTATTGTTCTTATTTATTTTTCGCAGAACCAAGCTTTAGTTTTGTAATTTTTTCAATAGTTTCTTTTGTTTCAATTTTGTTGTTTTCCGCTCTGATTTTAGTTATTTCTTGCCTTCTGCTACATTTGCTGTTGTTTTGCTCTTCCTTTTCTAGGGCTTTGAGATGAAGTGTGAGCTCATTTATTTGTTGTTCTTTCCTATTTTTGAGGAATGACGTCAAGGTGGTGAATTTCCCTCTTAAAACTCCTTTCATTGTGTCCCATAGATTCCGATATGTTGTGTCTGTATTTTCATTTATCTCGAAGAATTTTTTGATTTTCTCATTTATGTCTTCTGTAACACATTAATCATTCAGTAAAATGTTGTTCATTTTCAATGTGATGTAGGATTTTTCCTTCCTTCTTTTTCATTGGTTTCCAGTTTCATTCCATTATAATCAGATAAAATTCATGGTATTATGTCCACCACTTTATATTTATTGAGGGTTGCTCTATGGCATAATATATGGTCTATTTTTGAGAAGGATCCATGTGCTGCTTAAAAAAAAGTATATCCACTTGATGATGGTTGATATATTTTATATATGTCAGTTAAGTCTAGGTTATTGATTGTGATATTGAGTTCTATAGTTTCTTTATTCAACTTTTATTTGGAGGATCTGTCCAATGGTGAGAGAGGTGTGTTGAAGTCACCCATAATTATTGTGTTGTGGTCTATTTGATTCTTGAACTTGAGGAGAATTTGTTTTATGAACGTTGCATCACCATTTAATGGTGCGTAAATATTGATAATTTTTATGTCTTGTTGGTGAATGGTTCCTTTTAACAGTATATAATTTCCTTCATTATCCCTTTTGATTAAATTAGTCATGAAGTCGATTTAATTCGATTTGAGGATGGCCACCCCTGCTTGCTTATGAGGACCGTGTGCATGGTATATTTTTTCCCAACCTTTCACCTTCAGCCTGTGTATGTCTTTTCCATTCAGATATGTCTCCTGGAGGCAACATATTGTTGGATTTGTTTTTTGAATCCAAGTTACAAGCCTATGTTGCTTTATTGGAGAGTTTAAGCCATTAGTGTTTAGAGCTACTATTGATATATGGTTTCTACTGCCATCCATGTTTGAATATTTATCGTTTTTTTAAATTTACTTTGTTTCTCCATGATTAGCTTTTCCCCCGCCCTCTGTCATTACTGAGGTACTTCCCACTGATGGTTTTGGTTGCTGTTTTTCATTTCTTCCTCGTGTAGTGTTTTGCTCAAGACACTTTGCAATGGTGGTTTTCTTGCTGCAAATTCTTTTAGCTTTTCTTTATCATGAAAGATTTTTATTTCGTTGTCGTACCTGAAGCTGAATTTAGCTGGATACAGAATTCTTGTTTGGCATCCATTGTCTTTCAATGTTTGAAATACGTTGTTCCAGGATCCTCTCACTTTCAGCGTCTGTGATGAAAAATAGGTTGTTAACCATATTGGTTTACCCCTGAATGTAATCTTCCTCCTTTCTCTTGAAGCTTTTAATGTTTTCTCTTTGTTCTGTATATTGGATATCTTCATAACAATGTGTCTTGGCGTTGGTCTACTGTGATTTTGTGTGCTCTGTGTCCTGTAAGCATCTTCAATTTGTATATCCGTTTCCTTTTTTATTTCTGGAAAATTTTCTGTAATTATTTCATTCAACAGGTTACTCATTCCCATGGTTTGAATCTCTGTACCTTCCTCTATCCAGATGACTCATAAGTTTGGTTTTTTTGTGTTATCCCATATCTCTTGGATGTTTTTCTCGTGATTTTTTACCAGCCTTTCTGTGTTGGCTAGACTCTTTTCAAGATGATATATTTTGTCTTCATTATGTGACATTCTGTCTTCTACTTGCTCCACTCTGTTAGTGATACTCTCAATTGAGTTTTTAATTTGGTTTATCGTTTTCTTCATTTCTAGAATTATTCTTTGAATTTTTATAATCTCTATCTCCTGAAAAAGAAGATTAACTTCTTCTTTTATCTGTTTATGTAATTCATTTTCAGTGTGTTCTTTCACTGTATTTATTTGCTCTCTCGTATCCTCTTTAAGGTTTCATTCCATCTGTCTAAGGTATTCCTTGAGTTTTTTATATGACCATTTTTCTGATGATTCTAGGTCCTCCTGAATATTTAGGTTACCCTTCATTGTTTGTACTCCTTTTCTTTCTTGCTTTTTCATGCTGCTCATGTTACTTCTTGTTTGTTTGAGTGCTGAGTTACTGCTTATTCTTATAAATTTATTTGAAGCTTGGGAGGAAAGATATTAGAAGGGATGGGAAGAAGTCACTAAAGAGAATGAGAATAGGCAGGTAGAATTCAAGGATGAGGGAATAAGAAAATTGAAAAGAAATGAAAAGACAAAAGAAAAAAATAGAAAATAAAGAAAGAAATAATTTTTTAAAAATAATAATGATAATTAAAAATGAAAATTAAAATTTAAAATAATAATAATAATAGTAAAATTTAAAAAATAAAAACATTAAAATAAGTTAAAGAAAAACAACAAAAAATGAAAATAAAATAAAAAAAGTAAAAATAAAATAATAATAATAATAATACATGCAGTCATAGAGTTCAATTAACTTCTCTTCCAGTAGGTGGAGCTGTGCTCACTGGGCCAAGCTTCTCCTCTCAATAGGTGGGAACCAATCACTGTGCAGCAGCTCTTCCTCCCAGACTGGGCGGGTCTCCAATCCTGAGTGCCTAGGACCTTCTCTAGTGTTTCCTCAAGCCAGGCTCCGCTCAACTGTGACACTCACCACAATACTTGCTACACGTCAGGTCTCTGTTCCTGGTAGTCCTGTTTTCATAAACGCCTGCCACTCTCTCCCTGTTTGCCTCCCTCAGACCCTAAGTTTGTAGAGCTTGGGGCTGGGAACCCCCAGCGAATTTGCTTGCTCTCTGGTATCCATGCCCACATTAGCTGGTGTAAGAGACCTCAGTTGTCAGCACTGGTGGGAGCGGTAGCCCGGAATTCCATGCCACGAGTCCCACAGCACACATGATTCCCTCGGTCTGGCCATCTTTCTCACGGGAGACCTGGGAGGGCCCCTTAAAGGAGAGCTGGAAGGGGCCCTTAATGTTTCCCCGCTGTGTGGAGAGAGATGCATAGGGAATTACACACCTGTCGTACTGGTTTCAATGAAGTTATCTCCTCTGCCCATGACGTCAGTTCTCTTCCATGGTGGTATCCCATGCAAATGGTGACCGTTCATTCCTTTTGCCAGGTGACCAATGCAACGGATGGGTCCTGACTGTGTCTCCGAAGCCCCATTTCAATTCAGTGGCCTTTTACCTCTGTAAATTCAGAAGGGCCGACCAGTTATTTCAGAGGGAATGTTAGTTCTGAGACAGAAGAAGCAGGCAAATCTGAGCTTCTATGCAGCTGATCCGGGCTCTGTGTGTTTTCTGAGGGGCCCAGACTGTTCGCACCAGATCCATGTCAGGTCAGCATTGCCTAGTGATTCTGAACAAACAACATTTAGACAGTTTATGACTCCCTATGCCTGCGCAGCTTAAGAGGTCCGAGACTTGATTTCTCCATGTTCGCCACCATGTTGGATCTCCTATATTGCTACTTTTTAATGTCTGTGCGTGTGCGTGCATATATATATATATATATATATATATATATATATATATATATATACTCTCCAGATTTTTCAAAATATGAAATATATGTGTCTTATTATACGCTCCCTAAATTCATTCATATTCATATATGTGGATTTATAACAAACTTTCCACAAGATTATACTCAGAAATAATCATCCACCTGAAATACATATTTCTTTCCTAGTACTGAAAAGTAACTTCATAGAATGGTGCATACAAACTCTAATATTTCTACAGATACTTACCCAGTGTAACATCAATGCAAGTAGATTCCTAGGGGACATGATGTGTATTTTGACGTTCATTTCTATTCAACACTGGTACATTACTATTTCTTCAGTTTATGCACATCATAGGATATATATTTCATCCACAAGTTAGAAAACTTATAGGCATTTGTTTAATGATCAGTCACTTCCTGCTTCAGAATACATGTATTCCTCCATGTTTCTTGACTGGTCTTTTCATAAGACTTTTTCCAATCACAATATTTTCATTTTTCATTATCTCTTATGAAGCAAAACTCAAACACCCTTCATGATAAACCATAATCCTAAAATTACCATTAGATGTATAACTGGTTGGAATGAATGATTATATATCAATATAAGATTTCTTATATATTTTTAGATATCAATTCAATTCATTATTTAAAGTGGAACCAGTTAAATTATTTATTCACAGGATGGTCTATTCATGCATTATCTCTATATTCATAGACACAGGGTACACCTCTGTGTACCCCTAACACTAATGTATATGTCTTCAAAATATTGCTCCCAGAAATGGTGGAAGAAATACTCATGTCAACTGATCCACATATATATTTTATCACAGTAAAATTCTGAACAAAAAATGTAAAGGTCACACTTATGATTGTACCGAAGTCTAAAAGGAAAGTGAACATGGATAACTACAAACATCCATGTGAAGATTGCCTAACGCTCTCAAATGTCAATCCTATTGGTGACAACATATTTGTTTCTTCCAATGATTATATATTCAAACTAAACAATGTTGAAAATGTCTAATCCTATAACTCACTTTATACTTTGCCTGATTTCATAATGTCTCTATTGATACCTGCTTTCCTACTTATTTTCCCCAGTTCATCGTTGTGACTGACTCTTCACATGTGCTGAAATTTTCATTCATTCTCTAACAGAAACCCTATTGCTAAAGAACTTTTGGTCCAAATCCTATACTCACTCTTCTTCCTAAACCTACCGACTATCTTCCAAATCCTACCGACTATCCATTTTGACTGGATGTTCTCTTCTACATTAAATCTACCAAGGTACAAGGTCCTGTGCTTCAAATCATACCTAGATTTCTGTTTCCATACTGATATTTCACCTCTATATTCTTGTAATTATCGCACATTCTCAATACCATTATCCATCGCCCAGAATGATTCCTAACCCAAATTGAACCTGTTATTAACCCTAAACATACACTGTTCCCTAAATCTCATTTTACAGAAGAGCAGCAACAGAGTTGTTCTTAAAATACAGGGAATTAGGGGACCTTCCACCTGCTGAAAACCTCAAAGGTCCATGCAGAAATGATACCTGGAGAAGTTGTAGGGAGGTATGAAAGACCTGAGAGAGCAAAAGTCCTATTCCAAGTCAAACAACCTGGTCAGGATAAAGGGATGTGTCCGAATCAGCATCTCTCTACTTATTTTAGAGAAGATGGACTAAACCAGACCTGTGTGGAGAGCTGTTCCCAGGTGTCTATGGTTGATATACCATTCTAACTTGTGAAAGTGTTCCAGGAAGTAGGAGCAGCCTCCATCTCATGGGACCCTTGGAAGCAAGTGTTAGGACAAAGTGGTTGCCAAGGCAGTGGCCTCATTCAGTTCCAAAGAAAGTGACATACCTCATTTCCTTGGTGATGGAACTCTCTGAACTTGCTATCCAAGAACCAAGACACCGATAGACAATCCCAGTCCATGTCCCTGTGGGCTCACTTGATTGGATTTTCCAAGGACAGAGTCAGTCTTTCTTGGTACCTCCTGATGTGAGTATAGCCAAATACCAGGAGAGCTCTGAAGAGATACTTTTCCTGCGAAAGCAGGTAGTGGCTGGCCACTTTTTCCTGACAACTTCACAGAGTTGATCAAGGAAACCAGATCTGATAGAGGACACGCCATTTTGGGGGAACATAATATGGCCCACCAGTCAGAGTTAACTCCGGAGAGTCACAGACCTACTTGAGGGAAGGAGGTGCATTTGTGAGTGTGGGTTTGTTGTTTTGTCTCATGTTCAGAGAATAGGTACGAAAGGCGGTTTGTTTGATTTGAAGTGAACTGTTTCTAGTAAGTCGTTTGACAAGATGAGTGTTTCTATGTCTGTGTATCCAACTGTGTCCGCGGTTGTAGACATGAGAAAAGAGAATGCAACAATGGATGTGTCCTGTCTAGTAGAAAGCTTCCCATTATGCATCCTGCCTAATTTATGAATAGAGTGCGGCTTGCCTTATGGATGGGCAATACCTACTACCTTCCTAAGTCTCTGTTTTCTTCTGAATTCTGGCCACTCTCCAGAATAGGCTCATGGTTTTGTGTCCAAGATATGTAACAACTCCAAGGTCTGTGACATGGCCATGTGCAGGATAGCTGAAGGGAATGGCCAGCATCTCAGAAAACTCAGATATCAATGTGACCAGGAAAGTCTCAGTGGATATACCCTGCTTTTGGCCTTTTGCTTACCTATTGTTATGTTGCCCTGAATATCAGGAAGGTCTTTGCCTCAGGCCACCCCATTGTGAAGCCTGAAGAAAACAGTTTTCAAATGGAAACGAATGGGCATCACTTGTGGCTCTTTCTTAATTGCTTTGGAAAGGGATGTGTCCGAATTAGCCTCTTGGCCTTGTATGTGGCTGTGACTTTGATTCTCAGCAGCTGATGGATCTAAAGAATGATCCCATGTGTGCATACAAAACCATAATTGCCAAAAGATCAGTCATTGTGGATGAAGTCTCTCGTCTTCCTCTGTTAGGTTCCTGACTTTCATCAAGTGAGAATTGGTATTCCTTGGGTCAAATGAGTTCTTCAAATCACTGCAGAGGTGCTTAGGTTTTTGCATGACTCCAAATCACATAAAGAATCTATAATTGAAAGTCAGTAGGCCACAAATTGGCGAAACAGAGCAGTATTAACGGGAGGCTTATTTGATCACTCCTGGTTCACAGGAAGGGTGTCCAGGCCAACATGACTTTAGGCAAATGAGGGGCAAGGGAGTTTATTTGGACACTGTCTTTGGGTGAGCCATTCATGGAAACCTTCAGCCAGAGGTTACGATGAGTGACTATATGGAAGAAGATGAGGACCTTGTTTGAGTGTTTTGGTTTTAATTGTGGTCATTTGTGTGGTGGTTGTAAGAAATATCTTGGTCCACCTGGGCTTGAACTCTGGTTGGATTCCCCTTAGAGACTGCGTTCTGGAACTGAACTCAGAGAAGTATTGCCATGAATTGTGTTGGGATATTAGGAGGCCACGCATGAGAGTCGCCCTTGGAAACTGAGATCTAGGCCCAGGGTGGCTTTCCACAGAGCACTGAGAATCTCAGCCAGGATAACACATGATTTTCTTCTGAAAGACTTGGCAGCCATAGTTGAGTGTCAAAACACACATGGACCTCACATTGTAGACCTCAATTTACCTGGCTTCATGTGACCTTTTGGCCACTCTTTGGGAAGCCTTGCCTGTGAGAGTTCTCCAGAGCTTTCATTGAAAATGAGCTTCCTCATTATTTAATGGTTTCTGAATGAATTGAAACCCACAGTGCCTCCAACTTCATCCTTAACAATGGCTAGATGAATACCATGTAGTTATTAAAATTTCCATGACCAGGTGGCACTGGAGAACCTTTGAATGTCCTGTTGCTGATCATGAGTATACCAGACAGTGCCTTGATTGACTGGATTTCATGAAAATGTTGTAGAAAAGAGAAGCCAGTACGTTTGAGTCTGCTGAGTAGTGGGCCTAGAGCACTGGTGGGCAGGTGTGTGAAAAAACATCATTAGTAGGGCCATGAGGATCTACCATTGGATTCCAAATGGCTTGTGACTGACATGGTGCAGCCAGCAGATCCTTATTTGTAAAGTCATCTTTTTATATGGAGAGGTTTCAGGGCAATGTTCAGAATAAGGGTCATATGGACAAGGGGGCAATGGGGCAAGCTATGAGGGATAGAAGCCTGGTTGGTGCGTTCTCCTGCACACCCTGACCCACCACACGTGACATAACTCCCTCCAGCACTGTGTCTCAGTTGGGCTCCTTGTATTTCATGAAGCAAATACTAAACTCTCAGTGCAGCAGGAAAAACACCACAAAAAGTGGAGGAGGACAAAATGGCTTCACAGTTCACATGGGGAGACATTTAGTCACCAGTGGTCACTGTTTACCAACAAAGAGAGGATTCAGGCCTCCTGCTTCATGTTAATTGGAAAATAAGAACCCATGTCCTTCAGGTCAAAGTGATGGAGACCCACCTTTGATGTTCTCACTACAAAAGAAGATAAAGCTCCTGAAAACAACCTAAATTTCAAGTGCCCAACCTCAGAGTGAGATTCTCAAAAAGTCCTTAGGCCAGAAGAGCTCCATGTTTGTGGAGTGTTTACCCTGTCCCTTACTTTTAGAAAGTCCTCTACCTCCACCAAAGATGTGAAATCTGGAGCATTTTCCATTCCAGATAGGTATTCACAGATTTTCTAACTCTTCTCCTATAATTGTGTCTTACTTGAGGCGAAAGTAATGTTAAAGCATTGTTCTGGATGAGAGTGGGAAGATTTTTGTGTAGCATATATTTGCATACACATTGGATTCAATTTCCTATTTTCTATTCGAAATACTGAATCCCTGACACTAACACATACCCTATCAGACTCTGAATACTATTTCTAATAGGATGGAGAAAAATAACCCAAACAGAATAGAAATACAAGCAGTTTAGAGGAGTCATGGTGTATATTTGGACTTGCCTTTTGCATGATACAGAGTAGGAGTTAAATCTAGTCAATTTTTTGTTGAAATAGTTCTCCATGTGTTTTTAAAGTTAAAAAATTGTGAATTCCTGTCTCCCTTTCTCTGTAGCCCATTCAGCACATATATTTTTATATGGATATATAGAATCATACCTGGTACCACACATACATTCTTGTGAGGTGGATGAGTTGGCAGATACAAATTGTGAGAAGAGATCACTCCTACTAAACCGTGTTGGAACTGAATATTCAACCAATGGGTGAGCTTCCATGTTCAGTAAAATGAATATTTTTGGATCTGTGGATGATATATATTTTATGATGAATTTTGATTGACATATATGTTGCTATTTTTTTTTCTGTGTGTGTGTGTGTTTTGTGTCACTCACCTGTTCTGTAAAACAACTTCAGAGCTAGAGGTTAAAAATTCATGCAAAGCTCTGATGGAGGTATCTAATATCTTAGTTTTGGTCTATTGCTTCTTCTAATTGGGTCATTTGTTGTGTCCCATGGAAGAGGGCAGTGGTTCCTGTGCCCACCCCTGCAGCAACTCCTATTCCGAATAGAATGGCTAAAGTGAGGATTATATGTTCCCAGTTGAAACGGGTTGTATGCCCCCCTATTTGATATTCAAATGAATCTGCATCATGATAGAGCACTCTGGGAAACATCTGCACCATTACACAATTAATCACATCTGTTGACCATTTCATGAAAACATAAACAATGTTTAATTATATACAATTATGCTGTTGTAGGGACGGACAAGGCAAGGCACCTAAGATAGCAACGAAGACAGCGAAACCGTCCTATTTGGTTGCAACCAGATTCAGAGGGCATTGCTTCTGTTGTAATCAATTATTCTCCTGAAACTCAAGTATAGGTAGTTTCAGAATTTTGTACCCAACATGTAAGGGAAGGGGCTCAGAAGTTCACAGTCTGCAGAAGTTCAAAAAAGCCGTTGTTGTTTCTGTTTTTTCCTCGGTTCTGGGCAAGTTAACTTTTCAAGGACACCTGGGAGGGAAAGAGCTTTTTCCTACCTTTCTTATTTTTCGCCCCTGACAGCTGTTACCATGGAGCCCTGATGGTAACTTCTTTATCTTAGAAATATAGCCATCTCTGTAAAGCCCCAGCTCACGGCCAGAGGCCTTGTTCATATATTTTGTGGAAAACAAGTAATGGGGTGTCTAGCATAGAAGTGCTTATTTTTTTAGCCAGTGGCCAAGTAGAACAAGGCAACACTAAAAGAGGAAGTTTATCTACATTGAACTCTTTTATAGGGACTCTTTTGCTGAATGTCCTAAAGTCAGCCATGGTGAAGACTTCTGTAGAAAGTCAGTTAAGAATTTTCTGTAGGCCTGGTACAGAAGGGGAAGACAGGGAAGGTGGGGCTGACAGCAGCTCCGAGGATCTGAGAATAAGGAAGGAGAGATGTAAAAGAATAATGGGAAAGGGGTTTGTTATTTTCCTAGTAACAAAAACTTGAGCTGCAGAACAGGTAGAGCAGAGGGGAAGACAAGAGTGAGTATCCCAAAATGCATGTGAGGGACTTTAAATTTTTAGTAAACTGTTTTCAGTGATGACAAAGCAACTTTAAAGGCCATTTTCATTACATCTTTGATAGGAGTCTGAGGGCTCTCCTCTGCTAGTTTCAGCTTTGTGTTAGCTGGTAAGAGGACCTGGTGGGACCCGGTGTGGGCACGGACAGGAGAAGAGAGGAGTGAGTCGGTGGATGAGAACCTGAGTACCTGCTAACTCAGCAAGGGGGCGATGGTCTGAGAACCGGGAGAGGTTTGGGTTTTTGATCTAATAATTGGAGGGGAGAAATCAGGTTGCTGAGGTGAGAGTGACAGCAGAGACTCTGGAGCACAAGGCTGAAGGTGAGGATCTATTGGATAAGCATAGTTCAGGATATGAGTGAAGGATGGAAAAGGCCTGCCCATAGGGGAATCTCCTTTCACCCTTTTGAGCACTTGCAGAAGTAAAAAAGGTCACACAGGGCTGGGGATGTGACTCAATTGTAGCACGCTCGCTTGGCATGCGTGCGGCCCGGGTTTGATTCTCAGCACCACATACAAACAAAGATGTCGTGTCCGCCAAAAACTAAAAAATAAATATTAAAAATTCTCTCTGTCTCTCTGTCTCTCACCTCTCTCTTTAAAAAAAAATGGTCACGCAGAATTTGAGGATCTATAGACCCCTCTGGGGGCCATCGGTTTTGGTTATCTAATTGGTAATATGGCCAATGCTGTGTACTGAATTTGATGAGGAGTTTGTGTTCCATCAGGCAGCCCCTGTATGCTCACATCCCCATGACGTACAGAAAAAGTCGGCCAGGCATTCTGGAATTACTAAAAAGGAGTGATGGATTTTTCCTTTCCCCAGGTCCATGATTCTCTTAGTTGTACAAGTCCGATATTTACTGCCATTACCCCCTTGAACTAGAGACCTTTTATTTGATAGAGGGCCCAATGGGGCCTTAAGCGCTGAGTAAATTGCCCCTGTATCCCCTTCAAAGTTTACTGGGGTCCCCTCCACTTCAAAAGATACGCTGAGCTCAGGGAGGGGATCTGAGCCCCGACTTTCGTAGTCATGCTGAAGAGTCAGAATGGCTGGCTGGCGTGGCTGCCTCTTTCTAGGGCACTCTTGAACCAAGTGTCCTCTTTCTTTACAGTAGGCACATTGATCTGAGGTCAGGGGTGGCCTCTGGCATGGGACCAGGTATCCCTTCCTGTCTCCCTGTTTCTTAATTTCTGGCCCTTTTGTTGTTGTGACCGGGACCTTAGTCAACTCCTTAGTCTGTCTTTTGTTTGTTTTATCGTCCTTTTGCTCCCTTCTCTTCCTCAGTTTCTCTCTTATAGTATACTCTGACTAAATCTCTCAAAGTCATATCTTGTAATCCATCTAAGCATTGTAACTTTCTTTAAATATCCAAGGCAGCATGCCCAATAAAGGCCATTGTGACAGATGCCTTTTGATCCTCTGCATGAGGATCGAAAGGAGTATATCTCCTATATGCCTCCGTAATTCTCTCTAGAAACATAGAAGAAGATTCATCAGGCCCGCAGGCGTGGTAGCCACGTCACCCCAAATGGAGTAGGGAAATAGCAGTGCCGCTGCCCGTGCCCGGATAAGGCCCAGTCACCAGCTGGTGCGGTAGTCACGTCACCCAAATTGTAGTAGGGGCCAAGCAGGCCTCTGCCCACGCCCGCAACAAAAGCAGACCTGTGACTGACCTGCGGAACAGGCACAGCGGCCTGCCACCATGGTAGACATGACACCCCAATTGGAGTAGTGGCAGAGCAGAGCTTTCTCCTGCGCCCAGTACAAGCACAACGGCCCACCGGCGTGGTAGTCACGTCAACCCAATTGGAGTAGGGGCAGAGCAGAGCCTTTGCCCGCACCCAGAACAGGCCCAGCGATCTGCCAGCATGGTAGTCACGACACCCCAATGGCAGTAGGGCCAGAGCAGAGCCACCACCCGCTCCCGCAAGGTAGGCAGACCTGCAACCCACAGGCGGAACAGGCCCAGCGGCCTGCAAGCGCGGCAGACACGTCAACCCATTTAGTTCTTTGAAAAAATAAAACAAATCGACAGAACATTAGCCATGCTAACGAAGACAAGAAGAGAGAGAACTCAAATTACTAGCATATGGGATGAAAAAGACAACATCATAACAGATATTTCAGATATACAGAAGATAATCCGAAATTATTTTGAATCTTTGTACTCTAATAAAATAGAAGACGGTGAAGGCATCGATAAATTTCTTAAGTCATATGATCTGCCCAGATTGAGTCAGGAGGATATAGACAACCTAAACAGACCAATATCAATTGAGGAAATAGAAAAAAACCATCAAAACACTACCAAGTAAGAAAAGCCCAGGACCTGATGGGTATATAGCAGAGTTTTACAAAACATTTAAAGAGGAACTAATACCAATACTTTTCAAGTTATTTCAGGAAATTGAAAAAGAGGGAATTCTTCCAAATTCATTCTATGAGGTCAACATCACTCTGATTCCTACACCAGACAAAGACACTTCAAAGAAAGAAAACTACAGACCAATATCTCTAATGAACCTAGAGGCAAAAATCCTCAATTAAATTCTGGCAAATCAGATACAAAAGCATATCAAAAAAATTGTGCACCATGATCAAGTAGGATTCATCCGTTGGATGCAAGGCTGGTTCAATATACGGAAATCAATAAATGTTATTCATCACATCAATAGACTTAAAAATAAGAACCATATAATCATCTCGATAGATGCAGAAAAAGCATTCGACAAAGTACATCATTCCTTTATGTTCAAAACTCTAGAAAAACTAGGGATAACAGGAACATACCTCAATATTGTAAAAGCAATCTATGCTAAGTCTCAGGCTAGCATCATTCTGAATGGAGAAAAATTGAAGGCATTCCCCCTAAAATATGGAACAAGACAGGGATGCCCTCTTTCACCACTTCTGTTCAACATAGTTCTCGAAACACTGGCCAGAGCAATTAGACAGACAAAAGAAATTAAAGGCATATAAATAGGAAAAGAAGAACTTATATTATCACTATTGCAGATGACATGATTCTATACCTAGCAGACCCAAAAGGGTCTACAAAGAAACTAATAGAGCTAATAAATGAATTCAGCAAAGTGGCAGGATATAAAATCAACACTCATAAATCAAAGACATTCCTGAATATCAGTGACAAATCCTCTGAAACGGAAATGAGGACAACCACTCCATTCACAATATACTAAAAAAAAAAATAATTGGGAATCAACCTAACAAAAGAGGTGCAAGTTTTATACAAGGAAAACTACAGAACCCTAAAGAGAAAAATAGAGGAAGATCTTAGAAGACGTAAAAATGTACCCTGTTCATAGATAGACAGAACTAACATCATCAAAATGGCGATATTACCAAAAGTTCTCTATATGTGTAATGCAATGCAATTCAAAATCCCAACGGCAGTTCTTGTAGAAATAGAGAAAGCAATCATGAAATTCATATGGAAAAATAAAAGACCCAGAATAGCAAAAACAACACTAAGCAGGAAGTGAGAATCAGGCCGTATAGTGATACCAGACTTCAAACTATACTACAGAACAATAGTAAAAAAAATAGCATGGTACTGGTACCAAAACAGGTGGGTGGACCAATGGTAAAGAATAAAGGACACAGAAACCAATCCAAAAAAATACAACTATCTTATATTTGATAAAGGGGCTAAAAGCATGCAATGGATGAATGATAGCATCTTCAACAAATGGTGCTGGGAAAACTGGAAATCCATATGTAACAAAAAGAAACTGAATTCCTTTCTCTTGCCATGCACAAAAGTTAAATCAAAATGGAACAAGGAGCTTGATATCAAATCAAGACATGGTGTTTGATAGAAGACAAAGTTGTCTACGATCTACATACTGTGGGGTCGCCTCCAAATTCCTCAATAGGACACCCATAGCACAAGCGTTAATAACTAGAATCAACACATGGGACTTACTCAAACTAAAAAGTTTTTTCTCAGCAGAAGAAACAGTAAGAGGGGTAAATAGGGAGCCTACATCCTTGGAACAAATCTTTCCTCCTCACACTTCAGATAGAGCACTAATATCCAGAGTATACAAAGAACTCAAAAAATTTGTCAATAAGATAACAAATAATCCAATCAACAAATGGGCCAAGAACCTGAACAGACACTTCTCAGAGGAGGACATACAATCAATCAACAAGTACATGAAAAAATTCTCACCATCTCCAGCAGTCAGAGAAATGTGAATCAAAACCACCCTAAGATACCATCTCACTCCAGTAAGTTTGGCAGCCATTATGAAGTCAAACAACAACAAGTGCTGGCGAGGATCTGGGGAAACAGGTACACTTGTACATTGCTGGTGGGACTGCAAATTGGTGCAGCCAAATGGGAAAGCAGTATGGAGATTTCTTGGAAAGCTGGGAACGGAACCACCATTTGACCCAGTTATTCCCCTTCTCGGTCTAAAACCTAAAGACCTAAAAAGAGCATGCTACAGGGACACAATTCACAATAGCAAGACTGTGGAACCAACCTAGATGCCCTTCAATAGAAGAATGAATAAAAAAATGTGGCATTTATACACAATGGAGTATTACTGTGCATTAAAAAATGACAAAATCATAGAATTTGCAGGGACATGGATGTCATTAGAACAGATTATGCTAAGTGAAGCTAGCCAATCCCTAAAAAAACAAATGCCAAATGTCTTCTTTGATATAAGGAGAGTAACTAAGAACAGAGTAGGGACGAGGAGCATGAGAAGAAGATTAACATTAAACATGGATGAGAGGTGGAAGGGAAAGGGAGAGAGAATGGAAACTGCATGGAAATGGAAGGAGAACCTCAGGGTTATACAAAATTACATACAAGAGGAAGTGAGGGGAAAGGGAAAAATAATACAAGGCGGAGAAATTTATTACTGTAGAGGGTGTAGAGAGAGAAGAGAGGAGGAGAGGGGACGGGAGGGGGGATAGTAGAGGATAGGAAAGGCAGCAGAATACAACAGACACTAGTATGGCAATATATGAATGAATGGATGTGTAAGTGATGTGATTCTGCAATCTGTAAACGGGGCAAAAATGGGAGTTCATAACCCACATAAATCAAAGTGTGAAATATTATTTATCAAGAACTATGTAATGTTTTGAGCAACCATATATAAAAATTAAAAAAAAAGATAACTAAATTCGGTGAATAATGCACGAGAATCCTAATATTTCTACAGTAACTGACCCAGTTTAAAATCAATGCCAGTAGATTCCTATGGGACATGATGTGTATTTTGACGTTCATTTTTATTCAACAATGGTTCATTACTATTTCATGAGTTTATGCACATCATAGGATATATATTTCATCCACAAATTAGCAAATTTATAGGCATTTAATTCAATTTCAATCGCTTCCTGCTTTACAACATATGCATTCCTCCAGGTTTCCTGACTGGTCTATTCATGAGACTTCTTTCCAAACATATTATTTTCGATTTCCATAATCACTTTTGAAACAAAACTCACACACTGTTCATGATAAACCAAAACACTAATATTACCATTAGATGTATAATTGGTGGGAATGAATGATTGTATATCAATATAAGATATCCTGTAATTTTTAAGATATCAGTTCAATCCATTATTTAAAGTTGGAACAAGTTATATTATTTATTCACTGTATTGTCTATTCGTACTTTATCTCTAAATTCATAGACACAGGGTGCACCTCTTTGTAACCCCAATACTAATTTTACGTCTTGAATATATTGCTTCCAGAAATGGTGGAAGAAATACTCATGTCACCTGATCTACATATACATTTTATCACAGTAGTATTCTGGACAAATAATGTAATGGTCACGGTTATGATTGCGCGAAGGACTAAGTGGAAAGTGAACATGGATTACTAAAAACATCTATGTCCAGGTTGCCTAATGCTCTCAAATGTCAATCCTATTGGTGACTACATATTTTTTTCTTCCTAATATTATGTATTCAAACTCAACCCTGTTGAAAATGTCTAATCCTATCACTCACTTTATACTTTGCCTGATTTCGTAATGTCTCTATTGATATCTGCTTTTCTACATTTTTTCCCAGCTCATCATAGTGACTGACTCTTCATATGTGCTGACTTTAACAATCACTCTGTAACCGAAACCCTATTGTTAAAGAACTTTTGTTCCAAATGCTATACTCACACTTCTTCCTAAACGTACTATCTTCCTATTTCTATCAACTATCCCTTTTTGACTGGATGTTCTCTTCTACATTCAATCATTATAGTAAATGTCCGGCGAGCTTCACAGGAGGAAACCACCAACAGACTATCTCATGCAACAGCAAAGGGTTTATGGAGTGTCCGGCATGCTGGTGCTCAGAGCTCACTTGAATAGAGCAGATAGCCCTGAGAATAGCTTAAGTAGAGCTTATATACTTTACCTGGAGAGGGCAGGGAGGGAAGTTTATTGATGGATCGGGGTGAGTGGGCGATTTGCGTGCAACTGGGTGAGGGAGCACATTCTGCAGTTGGGCAGTTGGGGACAGCACATACTGGGAACAAGATTTGCAAGAATTTCTCAAGATTTCAACAGTGTTTTGTTAAGCATACAGAAAAACAGGAAGTGACAAGTACCTATTTTACTAACCTTTTATTCCCCACTTCTTCTTCTGGCTACTTTTAATCATAAAAATGATCATTGGGGGGGTGTCACATTCTATGTATACTAGTAGGGTATTACCATAAGTTTAACTCGTCCAATTTGAGCCTGGAGAAAAGAAATTACACGGTTGAGAAAACAGGGTTTAATAGTTAGCAATAACATGAGGATTACTATTAGACCGGCCAGGGTTGATAAAAACGTAGTTAACCAGGAAGACTGTGTGAACCAAGACTCAAACCACCTTTTTTGGGCATCTCTGTCTCGTTGATGCTTTTCAAGGCATCTTTTTAATTTACTCTTAGATTTTATTACAAGTCCAGTATGCTCGGCATACAAACAACTTTCTTCTCTCAATGTAGCACAAAGCCCCCTTCTCTCATGACGAGGAGGTCCAACCCTCGAGTGGTCTGAAAAACAACTTCAGAGAGAGAGGTAAAAGACTCATGCAAAGCTCTGATGGAGGTTTTCTAATATCTTAGTTTTGGTCTATTGCTGTCATTTGTTGGGTCATTTGTTGAGTCCCTTGGACAAAGGCAGTGGTTCCCGTGGCCACCAGTGCAGCAATTTCTATTCCTAATAGTATGGCTACATTGAGAGATATATATTTTCAGTGGAACCGGGTTGAATGCCCCCCTATTTGATCTTCAAATGAATCTGCATCGTGATAGAGCACTCTGGGAAACATCTGCACGATTACACAATTAATCACATCTGTTGACCATTTCATGAAAACATTAACAATGTTTAAGTATATAGAATCATGCTGTAGTAGGGAAGGACAAGGCAACGCACCTAAGATAGCACTGAAGACAGGGAAACAGTCCTATTTGGTTGCAACCAGATTCAGAGGGCATTGATTCTGTTGTAATCAACTAATCCTCTGAAACCCAAGTTTAGGTAGTTTCAGAATTTTGTACCCAACATGTAAGGGAAGGGGCTCAGAAGTTCAAAGTCTGCAGAAGTTGAAAAAAGCAGTTTTTGTTTCTGTTTTTTCCTCGGTTCTGGGCAAGTTAACTTTTCAAGGACACCTGGGAGGGAAAGAGCTTTTTCTTCCCTTTCTTATTTTCCCATTGCCAGCTGTTACTACGGAGCCCAGTTGCTAACTTCATTAACTTAGAAATGTAGCCATCTCTGTGAAGCCCCACGTCAAGGCCAGAGGCCTTGTTCACATATTTTTGTGAAAAACTAGTAAGGGGGTGTCTGGATTAGGAGTGCTAATTTTTTAGCCAGTGGCCAAGTAGAACAGGGCAACATGAAAATAGGAAGTTTAACTACATTGAACTTTTTTATAGGGACTCTTTTGCTGAAAGTCCTAAAGTCAGCCATGGTGAAGACTTCTGGAGAAGGTCAGTTAAAGACTTTTCTGTGGGCCTGGTATAGAGGGGAAAGACGGAGAAGGTGGGGCTGAGAGCAGCGCCGAGGATCTGAGAATGAGAAAAGAGAGATGTAAAAAAATAATGGGAAAGTGGTTTGGAATTTTCCTAGCAACAAATATTTGAGCAGTAGAACAGGTCAAGCAGAGGGGAAGATGGTAGTGAGTATCCCAAAACGCAGAGGGACTTTAAATTTGTAGTAAACTGTTTTCAGTGATGACAAAGCAACTTTAAAGGCCATTTTCATTACATCTTGGATAGAGGTCTGAGGGCTCTCCTCAGCTGGTTTGAGCTTTGGGTTAGTTGGTAAGAGGACCTGGTGGGACCCAGTGCGGGCACTGTCAACAGAAGAGAGGAGTGAGTGGGTGGAGGGGTAGCTCAGTACCTGCTACCTCAGCAAGGGGTCAATGGTCTGAGAACCAGCAGAGGTTTGGGTTTTTGATCTAATAATTGTAGTGGAGAAATCAGGTTGCTGAGGTGGGAGTGACAGCAGAGACTCTGGAACAGAAGGCTGAAGGTGAGGATCTATTGGATAAGCATAGTTCAGGATGTGAGCGAAGAAGGGAAAAGGCCTCCACATAGTGGAATCTCCTTTCACCCTTTTGAGCACTAGCAGATGTTAAAAAGGTCATGCAGGATTTGAGGATCTAGAATCCCCTCTGGTGGCCATCAGTTTTTGTTATCTAATTCGTAATATGGCCAATGCTGTCTACTGAATTTAATGCAGGGTTTGGGTTCCATCAGGCAGCCCCTGTACGCTAACATCCCCATGACTTACAGAAGAAGTCGGCTTTTCCCCCACACAGCCATGGCTGTTTTTGGCTTTGACAGTCGGCCGGGTAGACACAGTAATCTAGGCTAGCCAACCTGCATCTGGCTCGTGTGTCCCTACATCCATAATATTTGTTTCCATTATCTATGGTAAGGAAGGGATTTAATGGAATTTTAGTGGGATCCTCTTCATCAGGGATATCCCATTAGGAAAGACTTATAGCCAGCTGACAAATGTCTGGGTGGAGAGATGGTCACCAGGTCCCTAAGTGGGCTGCATGCAAGATAGATTATACTTCTTTTCCAGTAGAATTTGTGATCAGCCATCGCTGCTGAACGGGCTGATGAGGGTTAGGACTACTTGTGGCCAAGGGGAGAGTCTATAGGCTTATCCACACGGTGAATATGCAATTTGAAAGTGTTACCAGTCTTTTCCAGTTTCCAGCCAGAGTGTGGACAGGGCGCAGGCTTGAGATGAGAGGCATGGATCCAGGAAGTGATTCCGTTTACCTTTACCACTATAGATGTTATAAGTAGCACCTGGTATGGTCCTTTCAAGTGGGGTTCCAGGGATGACACCTGATATCATCTTACGTAGATGAAGTCTCTTACTTGATATCCATGTGGAGTCCCCTCGTCCCCAGTTTGGTAGGGAGTGGCCAGCTGTTTCCACAGGTATCACTGAGATCTTTCAAGAGCTTTAAGTCTGTCAAACAAGGGCGTGTGAAAGGGATCGTTAGGTCTTAGAGTTGGGCTTTGGTCCGTTACTGGAAGAGAGGCACCCTAGATATTCACAGGGGGTGTGGTTACTCAAAGAAACAGAGGGCATATTTCTTGCACGAAACATTGTATAAGGCATGAGCATAGTCCAATCATTTATGCTGGTCTCTAAGCTTAATTTCGTTGAGGTCTCTTTAATGGTTCTATTTATTCTTTCTACCTGTCCTGAACTCTAGGGTCTGTAAGCACAATTAAACTTCCAATGAATCCCCAGGTTCCTGGCTAACCCCTGACTTACTTGGGCCATGAACGCCGGTGCATTATCAGACCGTATTACCTTTGGCAGGCCGTATCTTTGAAAAATGTCTTTCAGGATCTGCTTGACCACCATTAGCACTGTTTCTTTTTTTTTTCTTTTAGTGGGGAAGGCTTCAATCCATCCTAAAAATGTATCTACAAAGACTAGAAGATATTTATGTCCATTCCTTGCTGGCTTAATTTCAGTAAAGTCAACTTCCCAGAATTGTCCTGGTCTGGTTCCTCGTAGGTGCTTTCCTGCAGGAAGCTTGGAAGGGTAAGAATTTACCAATTGATGGACTCGACAGGCTTTTTTTACCCATTCAGTTATTTCTTTTTCCTGTGAGTCAGTTAGTGGAAAACTCTGTTCTTGATACTTCAGAAATACCTGCAGTTTCTTTGAACCAAGGTGAGTGAGTTGATGTGCATTTTCTACTGACATATTTAGAGCTGTGACTATAGGAGTTTTTACTGAAGGATTTAGAAATTCCACTTGGGGGCCTTCAGGGTTAAAAGTTATTTTGGACCAGAACTTGGTGAGCAGATCTCTGCCCATCAATGGGGCTAGGAATTCTGGGATTACTAGGAAGGAGTGATGGATTTTTCCTTTCCCCAGTTCCATGATCCTCTTAGTTGTCCAAGCCCGATATTTAGTGTCATTAGCCCCTTGAACTAGAGACCTTTTATTTGATAGAGGGCCCAATGTGACATTAGGGGTGAGTATATTGCCCCTTTATCCACTTCAAAGATTACTGGGGTCCCCTCCACTTCAAAAGTTACCCTGAACTCGGGGAGGGGATCTGAGCCCCGACTTTCATACTCATCCTCCAGAGTCAGAATGGCTGACTGGCGTGGCTGTCCCTTTCTAGGGCACTCTTTGGCCCAGTGTCCTTTTTTTTTACAGTTGGTACATTGATCTGAGGCCAGGGGTGGCCTCTGGCATGGGACCAGGTATCCCTTCCTGTCTCCCTGTTTCTTAATTTCTGGCCCTTTTGTTGTTGTGACCAGGACCTTAGTCAACGCCTTAGTCTGTCTTTTGTTTCTTTTATCCTCACTTTGCTTCTTTCTCTTCCTCAGTTTCTCTCTTAAGATATATTTTCTTGGCTTCTCTGACTAAATCTCTCAAAGTCATATCTTGTAATCCATCAAAGCATTGTGACTTTCTTTTAAAATCCAGGGCAGCTTGCCCAATAAAGGCCATCATGACAGATGCCTTTTGATCTTCTGCCTGTGGATTGAAAGGAGTATATCTCCTACATGCCTCCATAATTCTCTCTAGAAACATAGAGGGAGATTCATCAGGCCTTTGAATAATCTCTATTACCTTGGCCAAATTAGTTGGTCGCCTAGTGGCCACTTGGAGGCCCACTATTAGAACCTGGCGATAAGTGGACAGATGCTTTCTAACTTCAATGTTGTTGGTGTATCAGTTGGGTTGTTTCAAGGGAAAACCAGCTTTGATTAAGTTGGGAAGATGTGTCCATCTCCAATCTGGTCGGAGGACATTTTTTTATAGCTTCCAGGAAGATTCTCTTTTGTTCCTTTGTCGTGAAGAGAGTCCCTAGGAATTGTTGACAGTCATCCCAAGTAGGCAGGTGTGAAAACATCAATGACTCAACCAGACCTGTGAGCCCGATGGGGTCCTCGGAAAAAGGGGGATTGTTACTTTTCCAGTTATATTGGTCAGAAGAGGAGAAAGGCCAATATTTGTAGGCTTGCATTTTCCCCCCATGGCCTTCGTCAATCAATGGTCCGTAGGGACATAGGGGGAGCATCACAGGAGGTCCAGGGTTTTCAATCATTCGCCACCATCAAGTTCCCTTAGCTGGGCTAGCTTCCTCCTGCGGAGGAGGGGCTGTGTGTGCTGCGGGGGAGTTATCTGGAGGGCGCTGGGCCAGCTTAGATTCCTCCAATGGTAGAGAGGCTGAGTCAGCTGCAGGAGAATCACTTAGAGGGTGTTGGTGGTTGGGGGACGAGGGCAGGGTATAATACGGGGGAAGAGAGTCCAGTAGAGTCAAATCTTGTGACTCAGGGATTACAAAGGGTGGAGAAGGAGGAGGAGCAGAGGGTTTGAGAGATCATGGGGGAAGGAGTAGGAGCAGGGGAAGGGACAAAGAAAGGCTTCACCCATTGAGGAGGAGATTTGCAGAGGTCCTGCAAAGTTAAGATATATGGCTGTTGATCCGGATGGCTATGTGTGCCTGGGTAAAAGACAATATCTCTGACTTCTTAAATTAGTGGGAAATAGAAAGATCCTTCTAGGGGCCATCCAAATTCAAAGGTGGGCCATTCTGAGGCACAGAGATTCCGAAAGGTCCAACGTTTTACTAAAAAAGAAAGATTCTGAGCCCTTAAGCGGACTTTGGTCCAGTGATCAACGGTCAGGGACAGGGGCATTGAAGTGCTGTGTCCCATAATGAAAGATACACAAAGAGTGAATGCAAGACACACGACACAGACAAGACAAGACAATAAAGACATTCAATGGACATCCAAAACTGAGACCAGGACTGAGTAGCCAGCAAAACCCAATGGCCTGGCAATTCCGAATCCGATACAAAATATTACTGAGTCGAGGAGACTATTGTTCCTCGATTTCCCGAGTCTTTGGGAAGTCCCCCAGGGACGTGGCCTGCGGCTCTGTGACACGTCTGTCAGCCACCATCGGAGAGAACTCACGCTCTTCATCGACAGCCATTTTGCCAAGCCCTAACCTTAACACTGAAACAAGAAAGAGGGGCCTTACTTAACCCGAGAGGAACCCGTTAGGGTCTTTTGTCCGCCGCTGCCAAAACTCGGTGGAATCTCCATATGTAAAGGTCGGGCGAGCATGGAAGGAAGAGACCACTAACAGACTGTCTTATCCAACAGCAAAGGGTTTATTCTGGGTCCAGCATGCTGGGGCTCGGAGCTCACTTGAATAGATCAGAGAGCCCTGAGAACAGTTTAAGTAGAACACATATATTTTCCTTGGAGAGGGCAGGGAGGGAAGTTTACTGATGGTTCAGGGCGAGTGGTCGGTTTGCGTGCAACCGGGTGAGGGAGTACATTCTACACTTGGGCAGTTGGGGACAGCACATTCTGGGAACAAGATTAGCAAACAGTTCTCAAAATTTTAACAGTGTTTTGTTAAGCATACAGAAAAACAGGAAGTGACAAGTACCTATTTTATTAACCTTTCACTACCGACTATCCTTTTTGACTGAATGTTCTCTTCTACATTCTATGATCCAAAGTACAAGGTCTTATGCCATTGTATATCAATTTATTCAAAGCTAAGTATCCCAATCAAGGGCCCAGTGCCCTTCTGGGCTTCAAATGTTACTTAGATTTCTGTTTTTATACATATATTTCACCTATATATTTTTATACATATTGCAGGTTCCCAATACCATTATTTATTCAGCATAATGATTACTAACCCAAATCAAACATGTTATTAACCCTAACCATACATGGTTCCCTCAATCTAACTTTACAGAAGAGCAGGGACAGAGTTGGTCTTACAATACAGGAATATAGGGAATCTTCCACCTGCTGATAACCTCAAAGGTCCATGCAGATATAATCTCTGGAGAAGATGTAGGCAACTCTGAAAGACCTGAGAGTGCAAAGTCATCTTCCATGGAAAACAACCTGGTCAGGGTGAAGTGTTCTGTCTGAATCAGCCTCTCCATTCTTAATGTAGAGAAGATGGACCAAATGAGACCTGTGTGGAGAGCTGCTCCTGGGTGCCTATGGGTGATATACCATTCTAACTTGTGAAAGTGTCACAGGAAGCAGGGGGCAGCTCCATCTCATGGGAAGCTTGGAAGCAACTCTTAGGACAGATTGGTTGCCAAGGCAGTGAACTCATTCAGTTTCTGACGGAAGTGACCTCACCTCACTTCCTTGGTGATGGAACTCTGTGAACTTGCGATCCAGGAAGCCAGTCAAACATTGACAGTCCAGTCCCAGTCTCAGTGGTTATACTTTTTGAATTTCCCAACGACAGAGTCAGTCTTTCTTGGTACCTACTAATGTTAGGATGGCCAAATGGCAGGAAAACTCTGAAGAGGGGCCTTTCCTGAGAAAACAGGTAGTGGCTCACCGCTGGCTCCTGACAACTTCAGAGAGTTGGCAAAGGACACAAAATCTGAGACAGGACAGACCATTTCGGGGGAACGTAGAATGGCCCACAGTCAGAGGACACTCCAAATAGTCACAACCTACTTGGAGGAAAGAGGTGCCTTTGTGGGTGTGGGTGTGGGTTTGTGGTTTTGGCTCATGTTCTGAGAAGAGGTAGGAAATGAGGTTTGTTTTGGTTTGGGGTGAATTGTTTCTAGTAAGTCATTTGACAATGCGAGTGTTTCTGTGTCGCTGTATCCCGCTGTGTCCGTTATTGTAGATATTAGAAAAGAGAAAGCATCAATGGATGTGTCCTGTCTTTTAGAAAGATTAACAGCATTCATGCTGCCCAATTTATAAATGGAATGCGGCTTGCCATAATGATGGGCAACACCTACGATCTTCCTTAGTTCCTGTTTTCTTCCTGAAATCTGGCCACTCTCCATAATAGGCTCATGTACCACCTCCATCCTCTGTGACATGGCCATGTACTCAATAACTGAAGTGAATTGCGAGCATCTCAGAAAACTCACATACCTGTTTAACCTGTAAAGTCTCATTGGAGAAACCCTGCTTTGGGCCTTTTGCTTACCTATTGTTCTGTTTCCCTGAATGTCAGGAAGGTCTTTGCCACAGAACAACGCTTTGCGAAGTCTAAAGAAAACCTTTTTCAAATAAAAAAGAATGGGCATCAGCTGTGGCTCTTTGCTTAATTGCTTTGCAAAGAGATGTGTATGAATCAGCGTCTTGGCCCTGTGTTAGGCTGTAGCTTAGATTCTCAGCAACTGATGGATCTAAAGAAAGATCCCATGTGTGCATCCAAAACCAAAATAGCAAAAGAGCAGTCATTGTGGATGAAGTCTTTCGCCTTCCTCTGTAAGGTTTCTGACATCAATCAAGTGAGAATAGGGATCCTTTAGGTCAAATGAGTTCTTCAGTTCCCTGCAGAGGCTAGCCCATAGGTGGTTTGGTTTTCTCATGACTCCAATTCATATAAAGAATTTAAACCCCACAGTCAGTAGTTCTCAAATTTGAGAAGTGGATCAGTATTAACGGCAGGCCTATTTGATCACTCCTGGTTCACAGGAAGGGTGTCCAGGTCACGCAGAATTTAGGTAAATGAGGGGCAAGAAAGCATATTTTGGACACTCTCTTGGGCTGCATTCCTCATGAAAATCTCCAATCAGAGGTTATGATGAGTGTCTATATGGAAGAAGATGAGGGCCATGTGGGAGTGTTTTGGATTTAATTGTGGTTATTTTTGTGGCAGTTGGAAGGGATGACTGAGTCCACCTGGGTTTGAACTCTGGTGTGATTCCCCTTAGAGGCTGAGTACAGGAACTGAACTTAGAGAAGTATTGCCATGAATTGTGTTGGGATTTTAGAAGACCAACCATGAGAGTCACCCTTGGAAACTGAGATCTAGGCCCAGGGTGGCTTTCCAGAGACCACTGGGAATCTCAGGCTTGATATCACATGATTTTATTCTTAACGACTTGGCAGTCTTAGTTGAGAGTCAAAACACACATGGACGTTACATTGTAGACCTCAATGGGCCTGGATTTATGTGACACTTTGGCCAATCTTTGGGAAACCTTGCCAGTGAGAGTTCTCCAGAACTTCATTTGAAATGAACTTCCACAACATTTAATGGTCCCTGAATGAATTGAAACCCACATGCTGCCAACTTCATCTTTGAAAAATTGCTAGATAAATACCATGAAATTTTTGAAATTCCCATTTCCAGATGGCACTGGAGAAACTTTGGTTGTCCTGTTGCTGAACATGATTATTCAGGACAGTGACTTGATTGACTGAGTTTCATGAAAATGGTGTATAACAGAGATTCCAGGAAGTTGGACCCTGCAGAGTAGTGGGCCTAGTGCAGTGAAGGGCAGGTGTGTGATAAAAAAAAATCTGTGGTGGGGCCATGTGGATCTGCCATTGTCTTCCAATTGG
Source organism: Callospermophilus lateralis (assembly GCF_048772815.1). NCBI lineage: Eukaryota > Metazoa > Chordata > Mammalia > Rodentia > Sciuridae > Callospermophilus > Callospermophilus lateralis. The sequence goes on from NW_027511677.1 coordinate 65,523, forward strand.
CTTGTGACTGACATGATGCAGCCAGCAGACGCTTCTATGTAAAGGTATCTTTTTATATGGAGAGGTTTCAGGCCAATGTTCAGAATCCGGTTGCTATGGTCAAGGAGGCAAGCTATGTGGAAGAGAAGCCTGGTTGGTACATTCTTCTGCAGGCCCTGACCCACCACAGGTGACAGAACTCCCTCCAGCACTGTGTCCCAGGTGAATTCCTTGTATTTCTTGAAGCAAATACGAAACTCCCAGTGCAGCAGCAAGAAACACCAGAAAACTGGAGGATGACCAAATGGCTTCAGAGTCCACAAGAGTAGACAATTAGTCCCCAGTTGCCACAGTTTACCTACAAACAGAAAATTAAAGACAGCTTCCTCATGTTTATTGGAAAATAAGAAATCATGTATTCCAGGTCACATAGAAGCATACCCAGATTTGATTGTCTCACTACAAAGGAAGCTAAATCTCCTGACTACAACACATATTTCAAGTGCCCAACCTCAGAGGCAGTTCCTCAAGAAGTCTTTAGTCCAGCAGAGCTCCATGTTTGTGGAGTGTTTACCCTGTCCCTTACTTTTGGAATCTCCTCTACCACCTCCAAGTTTGTGAACTCGTGAGCATATTTGATTCCAGATATGTATTCACAGATTTTCTAACTCTTCTCCTCTAATTGTGTCTAACTTGGGGCCAAGGTAATCTCAAGGCATTGTTATGCATGAGAGTGGGAAGATACTCTTGTAGCATATATTTGCATAAACATTGGAATCATTTTCCAAATGATTCCAAATCCCTGACACAAACCCATGCCAACTAGACTCTGACTACTAATTCTAATATGATGGAGAAAATTAACCCAAACAGAATAGAAATACAAGCAGTTCAGAGGACGAATGGTGTATCATTGGAATTGCCTTTTGCTTTATATAGGGTAGGAGTTATAAATCTAGTCAATTTTTTGTTGAAATGGTTCTCCATGTGTTTTTCAAGTTAACAAATATGTGAATTCCTGTCTACCTTTCTCTGTATCCTATTCAGCGCATGTATTTTTATATGCACATATAGAATCCTACCTGGTACCACACGTACATTCTTGTGAGGTGGCTCACTTGGCAGACACAAATTGTGAAAAGAGATCACTCCTACTAAACGCTGTTGAAACTGAAAATTCAAACTATTGATGAGCTTCCTAGTACAATAAAATTATACATGAATCCATGTTCAGTAAAACGAATTTATCTGGATCTGTGGATGACATATATTTCGTGGTGAATTTCAATTGGCTTATATTGCTACTTTTTAATGTCTGTTTGTGTGCGTGCCTGTGTGTGTGTGTGTGTGTGTGTGTGTGTGTGTTTATATATATATATACACACACACTCTACAGATTTTTCAAAATATGAAATATATGTGTCTTATTATACACTCCGTAAATTCATTCATATTCATGTATGTGGATTAATAATCAACTTTTCACAAGATTATTCTGAGAAATATTCATCCACCTGAACTACATATTTGATTCCTAGTACTGAAAACTAACAGTAAATGGTGCATACAAATCCTAATATCTCTGCAGTAACTGACACAGTTTTATATCAATGCAAGTAGATTCCTATGGGACGTGATGTGTATTTTGTCTTTCATTTTTATTCAATACTGGTACATTACTTTTTCTTCAGTTAATGCACATGGTAGGATATATATTTAATCCACTAGTTCAGAAATTTATAGGCATTTTGTCTTACTTTCCATCACTTCCTAATTCAGAAAACATGTTTTCCACAGGGTTTCTTGACTGGTCTTTTCATGAGACTTCTTTCACAAAATGCAAAGGTCACACTTATATTTGTACCGAAGTCTAAATGGAAAGTGAGTATGGATTACTAAAAACATCTATGTCCAGGTTGCCTAATGCTATCAAATGTCAATCCTATTGGTGGCTACATATTTGTTTCTTCCTAAGATTATATATTCAACCTCAACACTGTTGAAAATGCCTGATCCTATCACTTACTTTATACTTTGCCTGATTTCCTAATGTCTCTATTGATATATGGTTTCCTACATATTTTCCAGAGTTCATCAATGTGACTGGCTCTTCACATGTACTGATATTTACATTCATTCTCTACCCGAAACCCTACTGTTAAAGAACGTTTGGTTCAAATCCTATACTCACTCTGCTTTCTAAACCTACTGAATATCTTCCTAATCCTACTGACTATCCTTTTGACTGGATGTTCTTTTCGACATTCAATCATCCAAGGTACAAGGTCCTATGCCATTGTATATCAATTTATCTGAGACATCTGTGCAGAATATAATTCAAAGCTGAGTATCCCAATCAAGGGCCCAATGCACTTCTGGGTTTCAAATCTTACCTAGATTTCTGTGTTCATACTTATATTTCACCTATATATTCTTGTAAATATCGCAGGTTCCCAAAACCATTATTCATCGCACAGAATGATTCCTAACCCAAATCAAACCTGTTATTAACCCTAAGCATACACTGTTCCATCAATCTATCTTTACAATAGAGCAGGGACAGAGTTGGTCTTACAATACAGGAATTTAGGGTATCTTCCACCTGCTGAAAACTCAAAGGTCCATGCATAAATGATCCCTGGAGAAGACTTAGGCAGCTATGAAGGACCTGAGAGGGCAAAATCATCTTCCATGGCAAAAAAACCGGTCAGGATGAAGTATTGTGTCTGAATCAGTCGCTCTCTTCTTAATGTAGAGAAGATGGACAAAACCAGGCCTGTGTGGAGAGCTGTTCCATGGTGCCTGTGGTTGATATACCATTCTAACTTATGACTGAGTCAGAGAAAGTAGGGGCAGCCTCCATCTCATGGGACCTTTGTAAACAACTGTTAGGACAAAGTGGTTGCCAAGGTATTGACCTCATTCAATTCCTGAAGGAAGTGACCTACCTCACTTCCTTGGTGACACAACTCTCTGAACTTGGGATCCAGGAAGCCAGGCACCCAGAGCCAGTGCCAGTCCCATTCCCAGTGGGCACACTTGTTTGAATTTTCCAAGGACAGAGTCAGTCTTTCTTGGTACCTCCTGATGTGAGGATGACCAAATGCCAGGAGAACTCTGAAGAGGGGCCTTTCCTGAGAAAGCAGGTAGTGGCTCATTGCTGGCTCCTGACAACTTAACAGAGTTGGCAAAAGGGACCTGATCTGATACAGGACAGGCCATTTGGGGGGAACACCAGTCAGAGGACACTCCGGATAGTCACAGACCTAGTTGTGGGAATGAGGTGCCTTAGTGGGTGTGGGTGTGAGTTCGTGGTTTTGTCTCATGTTCTGAGAATAGGTAGCAAAGGTGGTTTGTTTGGTTTGGAGTCGGCTGTTTCTAGTAAGTCGTTTGAGAAGGCGAGTTTTTCTATGTCTGTGTATCCACTGTGTCCGTGGTTGTAGTTATTAGAAAAGCCAATACATCAATGGAGGTGTCCTGACTAGTAGGAAGCTTCCAGGCATTTATTCTGCCCTTTTTATGAATGGACTGCAGCTTTCCTTATGGATAGACAACACCTACTATCTTCCCAAGTTCCTGTTCACCTCCTGATTTCTGGCCTCTCTCCAGAATAGGCTCATGGTTTTGTGTCCAAGATATGTACCACTTCCAAACTCTGTGACATAGCCATGTACTGGATAGCTGAATGGAATGGGAACATCTCAGAAACCTCAGAGATCAGTGTAACCAGAAAAGTCTCAGTGGAGAAACCCTGCTTTGGGCAATTTGCTTACCTATGGTTCCCTTGCCCTGAATGTTAGGAATGTCTTTGCCTCAGGCCACCCGTTTGTGGAGCCTGAAGAAAACAGTTTTCAAATTGAAATGAATGGGCATCACCTGTGGCTCTTTGCTTAATTACTTTGGAAAGGGATGTGTCTGAATCAGCCTCTTGGCCCTGTGTGAGGTTGTGGCTTTGATTCTCAGAACCTGATAGATCTAAAGAAAAATCCCATGTGTGCATCCAAAACCAAAATTGCCAAAAGAGCAGTCATTGCTGATGAAGTCTTTCACCTCCCTCTGTAAGTTTTTTGACCTCTATCAAGTGAGAATAGGAAAGATACACCAAGTCAATTGATGGCTCCTATTGGAAAAATTCTATCACTGATGACAGCATCAGCATAAGTACCCCAACAGTACGACAATTCGCTGCAGCAGCAGATAGTTCACAATGCATACAAGTGAGTTCACAATGCATACAAGTGATACATAATCCAGGCAAGTTCTGCAAGCAGTTCAGTGATGGCTATTGCAGAATCTGTAGATTGGTTTTATCTTTGTCTTCACTGGCACTGGGATGAAAATAGGAATTCTGGCAGTAATGGCTAAAGAAAAAATTATGTAACATTCCTGAGGGCACTAAAAGAAAACAATTTTCTTAACAATTTACATTATCTTGAAGAGAATAATTAAATATAATGAAAAGGAAAAGTGAAAGTAAACAAGCACGTCTGTTAACCTCCTATTTTTTCACATATTAAGACAATCCTGAACAGTTGTTTTCCCAATTTAAATTAAACAATTTAATTCACGTGAATAAAAAAAAATGGATATATTATTTCATTAGCACTCATCATATGTGATATATGGACATACTCACATTCAAATATATAACACAAAACACAAGTGTGCACACATAATAAATACATACAACACATAATATAATAGTAAAGGCCTTATAACTTTTTACATGTGAAATCATCATTGCAATGTTTAAAAACTCTATAGTCAAAAAATAGAACTGATAAGCAAAACATTATCCTAGGTCTGTATGAGCTCAAAAAAAACAAAAGAGAACTTCATGATGTGGGAAAGGGCAATAATAAAATAGATATTGAAAAAAGCATCCCTGTTCTGTCGCAGATGTAAGGATAGCCAAACTGGAGTTTTCGATATCAGCTGTTATGGATTTGAGCCAAATCATCTTATTTTGGTCTATTGAAAGCGCTTCAGTTAATCTCTCTGGAATCCAAATCGGCTGCTGTTCTCCTTGTGGAAACACATAAACAGACCCCCGACTCCAGGCAATCACTGGGTCGGGACCTTAGTTAATCTCTCTGGAATCCAAATCGGCTGCTGTTCTTCCTGTGGAAACCCAAAAACAGACCTCCAACTCCAGAAAATTAATGGGTCAGGACCTTTCCATTTTCCTGTTAGAATATCCTTCCAAAGTACCTCGGGCTTATACACATTTTTTGGACACTTATGCCTTTCTGCAGCACTAAGTCCTGAAAATCCAAATTTAAAAAGTTTAGATTAAAAAGGGTTATTTTAATTTTATCTTTGGGGAATTTATATTCCTTCCCAATTCTGTCTTCTTACTTTAATGAGTACATTTTAATAGTGTGATGTGCTCTTTCAACTATGGCTTGTCCCTGTGGATTGTATGGGTTTCCTGTTATATGAGTAATGCCAAATGATGAGCAAACTGGTTTAAAAGAGGTAGAAGTATAACCGGGGGCATTATCTGTTTTTTACTGTTTTGGAATGACCACAGTGGCAAAATTTTGTAAGCAATGAGCTATAACATCTTTAGTTTTTTTTTCCCCCATGAAGGGAGCCCATCAAAAATCCAGAAGAAGTATCAACTGTAACATGCAAATATTTTACTTTTCCAAATTCTGGCAAGTGTGTGACTTCCATCTGCCATATATGGTAAGGTATCAATCCTCTAGGATTGACTCTAAGATTAAAATGTGGTAAAATGGTCACACAATTTTGACATTGTTTTATTATTTGTCTAGCTTGCTCCTTAGTTATTTTAAAATGCTTTTGTAAAGTATTAGCATTGATATGGAACTTTTCATGAAAATTTATAGCTTCTTCTAGTGTAGAGAAAATATGTATGTATGTCATGTGTAGTTTTACCTGCTAAATCATTGCCCAAACTAAGGGCTCCAGGCAATCCTGTATGTGCCAAGATATGTCCTATTAAGAATGGATCTTTTCTGTCCCAGATTAGACTTTGTATACTGGAAAGCAAAGAGAAAACAGTAGAGGAAGGGGAAATCCTACCAGCATCTTCAAGGAATACTATAGCATTAACTATATACTGACTATTGGAAAATAAATTAAACACAGAATCTTTAAACATCACAAAAGCTTATAATACTGCATTAAGCTCTACCTTTTGAGCTGATTGTTGGGGTGCTAAAAATGTAAAAATTTGATCAGGTGTAACTATTGCTGCTGTACCATTATTTGACCCATCAGTGAATATATTTGGAGCATTCATGATAGGTGTTTTCTTGTAATTTTTGGAAAAATTACAGGATGCAATGACCCAAAAGACAATAAAAGATTAGATGGTAAGTGGTTATCAAATGAAACATTAGATTTACACAGGATTATTGCCCAAGTATTTAACTCATTAGCTAATTCATCAATTTGATTCATAGTGTATGGAGTAATAATTTTATTGGGAGAAATTCCAAACACTCCCTTTGCTGCTTTTATTCCTATTAGTATTAATTGTCCCTAAGCCTCAGGATACCTAGTAATAATAGTGTTAGAAGAATAAGATAAATGTATCCATAATAATGGACCTTCTTGCCAAAATACTCCTGTAGGAATATTTTTTTGTTGGTAGCACAATGAATAATAGAGGCATTATTTTATCAAATCTATCCAAATGCATATTTCCCATATATGTTTCAATGATTTTTAATGCCTTTCTTGCTTCAGGCATTAACATTCTGGGTGAATTTGGATCAGATGGACCTTTTAGGATATCAAATATAGGTCCCAACTCTCCTGTTGGTATACCTAGATAAAGCCTTATCCAATTAATGTCTCCTAATAACTTTTGAAAGTCATTAATTGATTTGAGTTGTTCTACTCGTATTTGAATTTTTGGTGGACTGACCATGGTTGAGGATAATAGAACTCCTAAATAATTAATTGGAAAATTTAATTGTACTTTATCAATTGATATCCCTAGATTATAATTTTTTAATAAGTTTGTAAGTGTGGCATAACATTCTAGCAATGGGTTTTTAACTTGTGTGCTAATAACACATCATCCATATTGTGAAATATTTGTAGTTCAGGATTTTGATTTCTAAGTGGCTGGATTACTTTGTTAACATAAATTTGACAAATAGTTGGGCTGTTAGCCATCCCTTGAGGGAATACTTTCCACTCATACCTCTGATCAGGACCTTCATGATTCAGTGCAGGGATAGTAAATGCAAAACTTGGACTATCCTCAGGAAGAATTGGAAATGAAAAAAAAAAAAACAATCTTTAATATGTATAACTAAAACATACCAAGTTTTTGGCAAAGCAGACAATTGAGGAATCCTTGATTGAGCAGGTCCCAAAATAACCATCTCATTATTAATGGCTCTTAAATCTTCCAATAATCTCCATTTACCAGATTTCTTTTTGATGACAAAAATGAAAGTATAATGGGGAGATACAGAAGGTTGTATATGTTTTTCCGCTAATTGTTGTTTGACCAGGAACTGGGCTGCTTGTATCTTTTCTTTAGTCAGGGTCCACTGAAGAACCCATACTGGTCTTTCTGATTTCCAAGTAATTTTTATTGTCTCAGTGGCCCTTTCTGAAAATCCAACCCATGTCTGTCTGTTGCTTGGTCTATTTGTATTGGTGCTGATATACCTTGATCTTGTTTTTCTAATCTTTTTCCTTTCCTAAAACCTTCTCTAGCCATAATAGTGGGTGCATTTTGATTGATGTTATTTGTTAATGTCAAACCTAATTGATCTAGGACATCTCATCCCCATAAATTTATGGGAAGATGATCCAATACATATGGCTGTATAGTTCTTTCACATTCTTCAGGATCCTTCCAATCCAATGCCATTGCACTTCTATGGGGATTAGTTGCCACTCCTAGGTCTCAAAGTATTTTAGTGTACTGTTGTAATGGCCAATGTTTTGGCCATTCTTGATGAGAGACGATGCTAACATCTGCACCTGTATCAAGTAGCCCATTAAATTCATGTCCTTGAATATTTAGTTTAAGCCTGGGGCGAGAATCTAAATTTAAAGAAAGCATAACCAAATCTACACCTGTGGAGCCTAATCCCTTGGAACCTCTTTCTACAGCACGACTGGAAAATTGATCATGCAGACTGAGTATTATTAGTAACTGAGCTATTCTATCTCCTGGTGAAATTACTGATATGTCCTTTGGAGAACTGGGTATAATTTTATTTCACCTTCATAATCGGGATCAATTACCCAAGGACTCATCATAAGTCCTTTTAGATTAGAAGAGCTGCGTCCCAATAAAAGCCTACCGTTCCTTTGAGAAGAGGTCCTCTCACCCTGTGTGAATGATTTGAACCCCCATCTCTACAGTTAGTACTGATCTGACGGAGGTGCAGATATCTAACCCTGCGCTCCCTCTGATTTGTCTGATGAGGCGTCTGATGGACAATGTGTCCTGGGCACTACACTGATGGGGTTGCTGGGTTCCTCCAGTGCTCTGTATATTTGTGGTTTTGGGCCCCAGAGCATTGGGCTCCCCTGTCCATTTTTTGGCAATGGAGCCCGATGCCTTTCTCCATGATATCGTGGATAAACAGCTAATCCTTGTTCATTTTTGATAATGAAGTACCCTCTATGGTGGTTTGAGAACGGCATTCATTAGCCCAATGTCTCCCTCTATGGCATCGTGGGCAAATACCCACGTATTCTACTCCTTTGGTACCTAGTTTTGTTAAACCCTCTTCCTATGGAGCAATTCCTTTTAAAATGTCCTGTTTGTTCACAATTGTAGCATGTTCCTGGTCTGGCATCTAAAGCCTGTTTTACTGCAGCTGCCACAAATTGCCCTTGTTCATTGATGTCTCTGGCATCTAAAGCCTGTTTTACTGCAGCTGCCATGACTTTCTCTTATTCATTAATGTCTTTACATAATTTAATATATGTGTTTAAATCTGCCTCTGCAGCAATTTTTGCGTATACGCCAGGATCATATGCAATTGGTTGCTGCTGATCCTCATAAGGTCCCTTTCTAACAACATATCTAGATTTCTCTGAGGATAACCAGTTTCTGCATTACGCCTAGCCGTCTCCTTGCAAAATTCCTCATTGGCAACCTTCCATAAAAGGTATTGACCTCCATTTAGCACAGCTTTACACATATTAGCCCAATCTACTGGCGTCATATTCAAGTTGTTAATGGATTCGACCAAGCTTACAATGAAGGGTGCTTGAGGACCATAGGTTGTTACAGCCCCTTTTAGCTGCTTCACTATTTTGAAATTTAAAGCATGGTGAATTCGCTGCCCTCCTACCTCAAAATCAGGGCATGTTCATACTTGAGATCCTGTCTCAGGATCCGAACTATCAACTGTGGGGTTTGGGGGCCTCCCAGCATATGGAGGTGGCCTTGTTATTTGGACATTTACATCCTCTGGTGATAGAAAGGTGTTAGTAACAGTCTCCTTTTGTAACTTTGCCCCTGATGGCTTTTTCTGCCCTAAGCTTTGTTTTTCTATCTTTGTCTGAACTGAAGTCTTTGGACTAAGCAAACCAGATATGAACGTCCTCAATGGCAATGTGCCAACTGGCAGAGTCCCTGGGCTGTTCTTTTACCCCCTTTTAAATCTTCACCATGATGGTTCCATTATGGTATATTTAACAACTCCTTAAAAATCCATGGGCTACATTTTTGTATTGTATCAACGTATGCCCTGACTGTTCTTGACTTTACTGAGATGCCTCCTTCCTCTAACAATTTACTTAACACTCTTTCAGTTTGTTTTTTTTACTAATTTCTGATCCCGTATTTCTACTATAATACAACCCAACAAGACGATGCCAAACAAAACCGAGACAGAATAAAATAAAAAGGGAACAACAAAAAGTCATTATAGCCTTTATATCCTACTGACATGTGCATCCGTCCTTTCTCCCTATCTGTTCCTCAGAAGTAAATAATTTTTTCTCAGATGTGAGCGGTTTTTCATCCATCTCACTCATCTCCATGGACAGGCAACAAAAGTGAAGCAAAACAAAAGAGGAATCTTAAATGGCTACCCATCCTCTCGCCCTTCGCTCAGGGGCGAGCAGTTTACCTTATCACTTACCCTCAGTGGCTCCCCGTGCAAGCCATAAAAATGCTGCAGTCTGGCTGGGCACGATTCAAGAGCCACTTTTCAAAAGAAACAAACTTTATTTTTAGAACCACACATGCCAAACAAAACAGCTCGTCAGGAAAAACCCTCAGAGCCCAACTGCCACCACTGGCTTCCTTGCAAAGTTTCTGTCACACCCACAAGCCTCTCCACCTCCCACAATCCTCCTGCTCTTGAGGCTATTTAGCTGGGTCAGGTGGGTGGAGCCAAAAAAGTCCCACAATGAGCAGCTCTGTGGTCTGAAAGGGCAGGGAAACTGCCTAATGAGCATCACTGCAGAGGAGCCAATCAGCTAGATGTTGCTGGGGCCGCTGTGAGCCAATAATCATCTGGCAGGGGAATGTTGCTGGTAGCTGGAAGTTTAATGGGGCCCCTTAAGCTGTGGCTTTCAACAAATTGGTGTCTCCTTTCTCTGTAGACTATTCAGCACGTGTATTTTTATATGCACATATAGAATCCTACCTGTTATCACACGTACATTTTTGTGAGGTTGCTGACTAGGCAGATACAAGTTATGAGAAGAGATCACTCCTCTTAAATAATGTTGGAATTGAAAATTCAACCTATGGGTGAGCTTGCTAGTAGAACAACATTATATATAGATCCATTTTCAGTGAAATCAATATTTTTGCACCTGTGGATGATACATATTTCATGATGAATTTCGATTGGCAAATATATTGCTAGTTTTAATGTCTGTCTCTGTGTGTGTGTGTGTGTGTGTGTGTGTGTGTATATATATATATATATATATATATATATATATATATATATATATATACTCTCCAAATTTTTCAAAATACGAAATATATGAATCTTATTATACACTCCTTAAAATCATTCATATTTATGTATGTGGATTTATGATCAACTATTCACAAGATTATTCTCAGAAATATTCATCCACCTTAAATACAGATTTGTTTCCTAGTAAAGAAGACTAACTTCAGTGAATGGTGCACACAAATCCTAATATTTCTACAGTAAAAGCTAGTTCAACATCAATGCAAGCATTTTCCTATGGGACATGATGTGTATTTTGCAGTTCATTTTTATTAAACAGTGGTACATTACTATTTCTTCAGTTTATGCACATCATATGATATATATTTCATCCACAAGTTCACAAATTTATAGGCATTTGTTTCAATTTCAATCACCTCCTGCTTCAGAACACATATATTCCTCCAGGGTTCTTGACTGGTGTTGTCATGAGACTTCTTTCCAAACACATTATTTTTGATTTTCATAATCATATTTGAAGCAAAACTCACACACTCTTCATGATAAACCATAACCCTAATATTACCGTTAGATGTATAACTGGTTGTAATGAATGTATGAATATCAATTTAAGATTTCCAGTATATTTTCAGATATCAAATCAATCCACTATTTAAAGTTGGAACCAGTTATATTATTTATTCACAGTATGGTCTATTCATACATTATTTCTATATCCATTGACACAGGGTACTCCACTTTTTTCCCCCAATATTTATACGTCTTCAAAATATTGCCCCCAGTAATGGTGGAAGAAATGCTCATGTCACCTGATCTACATATAAATTTTAACACAGTAATATTCTGGACACAGAAAGCAAAAGTCACTCTTATGATTGTAGCAAAGCCTAAAAGAAAAGTGAGCATGGATTACTAAAAATATCCATGTCCCGGTTTCTTAATGCTGTAAAATGTAAATCCTATTGATAAATCCTATGTATTTGTTTCTTTCTAAGATTATATATTCAAACTCAACCCTGTTCAAAATGTCTAATCCTATCCCTCACTTTATACATTGCCTGATTTCTTAAAGTCTCTATTGATATCTGCTTTCCTACATATTTTCCCCATTTCATCATTGTGTCTCACTCTACACATGTGCTGATATTTACATTCACTCTCTTATTGAAAACCAATTGCTAAAAATCCTTTGGTCCAAATCCTATACTCATTGTTGTTTCTAAACCTAGAGAATATCGTCCTAAACCTACGGACTTTCCCTTTGTGACTGGATGTTCTCTTCAACTTTCAATCATCCAAGGTACAAGGTCCTATGTCATTGTATATCGATTTATCTGAGACATCTGTGCAGAACATAATTCAAAGCTAAGTAACCCACTCAATGGCCCAATGCCCATCTGAGCTTCAAATCCTGCCTAGATTTCTGTTTTCATACTTTTATTTTACCTATATATTCTTGTAAATATTGCAGATTCCCAGAACGAATATTCATCCTGCAGAATGATTGCTAACCCAAATCGAACGTGTTATTAACCCTAACCATACACTCTTTCCTCAATCTAACTTTACAGAAGAGCAGGGACAGTGTGACCAGGAAAGTCTCAGTGGAGAAACCCTGCTTTGGGCCTTTTGCTTACCTATTTTTCTGTTGCCCTGAATGTCAGGAAGTTCTTTACCTCAGGCTAACCCTTTGTAAAGCCTGAAGAAAACAGTTTTCAAATGGAAATGAATGGGCATCACCTATGGCTCTTTGCTTAATTTCTTTGGAAAGGGATGTGTCTGAATCAGCCTCTTGGCCCTGTGTGAGGCTGTGACTTAGATTCTCAGCACCTGATGGATCTAAAGAAAGATCCCATGTGTGCATCCAAAACCAAAATGGCAAAAAGTTCACTCATTTTGGATGAAGTATCTTCCCTTCCTCTATTAGATTCCTGACCTCCATCAATTGAGAATAGGGATTTTTTGGGTCATATGAGTTCTTCAATCCCTAAAGAGGTGCTTGGGTTTCTCATGATTCCAATTCACATAAAGAATCTGTACCTATCAATCAGAAGTAGTCAGTTAATATTGCTCCCAGAAATGGTGGAAGAAATACTCATGTCACCTGATCTTCATATACATTTATTCACAGAAATATACTGGACACTAAATTCAAAGTTCACATTTATGATTGTACCAAAGCCAAAATGGAAAATTAACATGGATTACTAAAATCATCCATGTCCAAGATTACTTATGCTCTCAAATGTCAATCCTATTGATGACTACATATTTGTTTCTTCCTAAGATTGCATATTCAAACTCAACCCTTTGAAAATGTCTAAGCCGATCTCTCACTTTTTACTTTGCCTGATTTTATAATGTCCCTATTGATATCTGCTTACCTACATATTTTTCCCACTTCATCATTGTGACAGACTCTTCACATATGCTGACATTTAAATTCATTTTCTAACCGAAACCCTATTGGTAAAGAAATTTTGTTCCAAATCATACACTCACCCTTTTTTCTATACCTACCTACTATCTTCCTATTCCTACTGACTATCCCTTTTTGACTGGATGTTCCCTTCTACATTCAATCATCCAAGGTACAAGGTCCCATGCCATTGTATATTGATTTATCTGAGACATCTGTGCAGAATGTAATTCAATGCTAAGTACCACAATCAAGGGCCCAATGCCCTTCTGGGCTTCCAATCTTACTTGGATTTCTGTTTTCATACACACTGTTCACCTCTATATTCTTATAAATTTCGCAGGTTGCCAATACCATTATTCATCCACAAAATGATTCCTAACCCAAATTGAACCTGTTATTAACCCTAAACATACATTGTTCCCTCAATCTTACTTTACAGAAGAGCAGGGACAGAGGTGGTCTTATAATACTGGAATGTAGGGATCCTCTACCTGCTGAGAACTTCAAAGATCCATGCTGAAAGGATCCCTGGAGAATATGTAGGCAGTTATGAAGGACCTGAGAGAGCACAAGTCATCTTCCATGGCAAACAACCTGGTCAGGATGAAGGGTTGTGTCTTAATCAGCCTCTCTCTTCTTAATGTAGAGAAGATGGACCAAATCAGGCCTGTATGGAGAGCTGTTCCCAGGTGCCTATGGTTGATATACCATTTTAACTTGTGAAATTGTCACATTAAGTAGGGGAAGCCTCCATCTCATGGGACCCTTGGAAGCAACTGTTAGGACAAAGTGGTTGCCAAGGCAGTGACTTCATTCAGACCCTGAAGGAAGTAACCTCACCTCACTTCCTCGGTGATGGAAATTGACATCCAGGAAGCCAAGCACACAGAGCCTGTCCCAGTCCCACTCCCAGTGGTGTCACTAGTTTTTAATTACCAAGGACAGAGTCAGTCTATCTTGGTACCTACAGATGTGAGAATGGCCATATGCCAGGAAAGCTCTGAAGAGGGGGCTTGTATGAGAAAAGAGATAGTGGCTCACCACTGGCTTCTGACAAGTCTCAGTGAAGAAACCCTGCTTTGGTACTTTTAATTACCTATTGTTCTGTTGCTCTGAATGTCAGGAAGTTTTTTGCCTCAGGCCACCCCTTTGGGAAGCCTGAAGAAAAGAGTTTTCAAATGGAAATGAATGGGCATCATCTGTGGCTCCTTGCTTAATTGCTTTGGAAAGGGATGTGTCTGAATCAGCCTCTTGGCCCTGTGTGAGGCTACGGCTTAGATTCTCAGCACCTAATGGATCTAAAGAAACATCCCACGTTTGCATCCAAAACCAAAAAAGCCAAAAGAGCAGTCATTGTGGATGAAGTCTCTCACCTTCCTCTGTAAGGTTCCTGACGTCCATCTATGAGAATAGGGATCCTTTGGGTCCAATGAGTTCTTCAAAGCCCTGCAGAGACTAGACCATACGTTCATAGGTTTCTCATGACTCCAATTAACATAAAGAATCTAAACCCCACAGTCATTAGGCCTCAAAATGGAGAATCAGAGCAGTATTAAGGGCAGGCCTCTTTGATCACTCCTGGTTCACAGGAAGGGTGTCCCAGCCACACTGACTTTAGGCAAATGGGGGCAAGGGACCTTATTTTGGATACTGTCTTTGGCTGTGCCCCTCATGAAAAACTACAGCCTGAGGTTATGATGAGTGTCGATATGAAAGAAGATGAGGGCCATGTGGAAGTGTTTTGCTTTTAATTGTGTTCATTTTTGTGGCTGTTGGAAAAGATGATGGGTCCACCTGGTCTTGAACACTGGTGTGATTCCCCTTAGAGACTGAGTTATGGAATGGACCTCAAAGAAGTATTGCCATGTATTGTTTTGGGATTTTAGGACGCCACGCATGAGAGTTGCCCTTGGAAACTGAGATCTAGGCCCAGGGTGGCTTTCCACAGAGCACTGGGAATCTCAGGAAGAATATCACATGATTTTATTCTTAAAGAATTGGCAGCCATAGTTGCAAGTCAAAACACAAATGGACCACACATTGTAGACCTCAAACGCCTGGCTTAATGTGACCTTTTTGCCTGTCTTTGGGAAGCCTTGCCTGTTAGAATTCTCCAGAGCTTTTATTGAAATGAGCTTCCTCTCCATTTAATGGTTCCTGAATGAATTGAAACCCACAGTGCCTCCAACTTCATCCTTGACAAATGCCTGATAAAAAACATGAAATTTTTGAAATTCCCATGACCACTTCGCACTGTAGAATCTTTGGATGTCCTATTGATGATCACGAGTGTACCAGACAGTGCCTGATTGACTGGGTTTCATGAAAATGGTGTAGAACAGAGATGGCAGTAATTTGGAGCCTGCTGAGTAGTTGGCCTAGAAAAGTGGTGTGAAGGTGTGTGTTAAAACATCTGTGGTTGGGTGATGTGGATCTGCCATTGGCTTTCAAATGGTTTGTGACTGACATGGTGCAGCCCCCAGACCCTTGTATGTAAAGGCATGTTGTTATATGGAGAGGTTTCAGTGCAATGTTTAGAATCAGATTGCTAAGGTGAAAGGGGCAAGCTATGTGGGATAGAAGCCTGATTGGTGCATTCTCCTGCAGACCCTTACCCACCACATGTGACAGAACTCTTTTCAGTACTGTGTCCCAGTTGAACTCTTCGTATTTTATGAAGCAAATACCAAACTTCCAGTGCAGCTGCAAGAAACACAACAAAATTGGAGGATGAGCAAATGGCTTCCAAACTGGAAGACACTTAGCCGCCAGTGACAACAGTTTACCTACAAAAAGAGAATTCAGCACTGCTGCCTCATGTCCTTTGGAAAATAAGAAACCATGTCCTCCAGGTAACATACATGCAGACCCAGCTTAATGGTCTCACTACAAAGGGAGCTAAAACTCCTGACAACAACATATATTTTAAGTGCCCAACCTCAGAGGCAGTTTCTCAAGAAGTCTTTAGTCCAGCAGAGCTCCATGTTTGTGGAGTTTTACCCTATCCCTTACATTTGGAAACTCCTCTACCACCTCCAAAGTTGTGAACTCCTGAGCATTTTCCATTCTTGATGTGTATTCACAGATTTTCTAACTCTTCTCCTCTAATTGTGTCTTAGTTGGGGTGAAGGTAATGTCAAGGCATTGTTCTGAATGAGAGTGTGAAGATTTTTGGGTAGCACATATTTGCATACACATTGGATTCTTTCTCCAATTTTTCATTTGAAATACTGAATCCCTGACTGTAAGGGGTAGAAGGAATTCTTTTTCAAAGAATAGCCTGACACTTACAAGAAACAGCCCCCAGGGAGACATCCTGTCTGGGAGACATCCTGTAGTCATCTGTGTTCCTGAGACATCCTGTGGCCATCTGTCTTCCTGAAATATTCTGAGGTTATCTCACCTTGTGAAGACATCCAGGAACTGCCGATAAGAGAGCTTTCAAATCTCCAGCATATAAATTCCCCTGTGTGAACAATAAAAGCTTGCATCTTGATCAGAACTTTTGTCTTGCTGTCATCTCTCATGTCTCTTGTCCCTTCATTCCTCCCCATCTAGGTTCGCTACCCACGTTGATGTGTCCTGCAGGCTGGGACAACTGGCGCCCAATGACTGGGGCTAGAGCCTTTGACTGAGGGGGAACCCCGTCCTCCTGGAAGATTTGGAGAAGTGGAGCTCACGATTGCCTCAGCAGACACCACTGAGAGACAGATCCAGGAGGAGAGTGGGGATGACGCACAGTGAGTGACCCACCATGGGAAAAGCAATTTCGTCACATGATTTGTTTTTGTCAGGCCAAAAGGAATCCTTAAATACATGGGGGCACGGGTTAAGAAAAATGACTTAAATTTTTTCTTTTCATACATTGAAAAATTGTTTCCATGGTTTCCCCTTGAAGGGACCATTGATGGTAAAAGATGGCTTAGAGTAGGAGACATTTTAAAAGATTATTATGAATCCTTTGGCCCAGAAAAACTGTCTGTTCCTACCTTTTCTTTCTGGAAATAAATTAGTGAAATTCTTAAAAGTTCACCCTTTGACAATGGTACCTTAATACTTGTCAGGATTGGGGAAGAGACTATGCAAAAGACCTCTCGTCCCTTCTCGGCATGCCCATCAGTTAGTATAGACATAGACCCTTCTTAGTCTCCCCAGGACCCTGGGAACCTTCCTGATCTTCCTCAAAATCCCACCCTAATGAATAAGGCTCCAATGGTTTCCAACAGCCTTTATTCAGTTTTAAATCCCAGATAAACATTGACCCCTGGGGAGGAGGCTACCTTGGAGAAGGAAGCAGCTCGCTACCATTCAGAAGACCCGCCACCTCTCAGGACCCTGCCACAGCCTATAGGACTTACACATTCCCCTCCCTCCTATATCCCTCCTGCCTTTTGTGCTGTGGCCCTTCAGGGGCCAAATGTCCCCCCAGATATTTTTTCCCCACTTCCCTTGCCTAATCCGCCTCCCTTGAGAGAGTCTCTCCAACATGGATGGGAACAGATCCAATTTTTAAAAGAATAAAGATCCCTTGACTCTGAGCTCTCTCCATTAGCCTTAGGAATAGAGTCAACACAAGCTGACCCACAGTGGTCTAATACAAAGGCGAAGCCGCTCCATCGACCTGTGCTCGCCTTCCCAGTCACCAACAGTCAGATAGATAAGCCTGCTCAGGCTGAGGTCAAAGACTTAGAAGAGGATCAAGAGGAGGAAGTGGAGGAAATGGATCAAGGAGATCAGGACTTAGAGGATGAGAAGTTCACCCCTAGGCAGGAAGGAACCCAGAGTGTCTACAAAAAATTTAGCCTCCATTTTCTTGAAAAACTTAAAAAGGCTTGTGCTCACTATGGCCCCACTGTGCCCTACACGTTGGCTTTATTAGAAAGCCACAACACACAATTTCTTACTCCCAATGATTGGAAATTTTTAGACCGAGCTGCCCTCAGTGCCGGAGACTTCCTACTATGGAATGCAGATTTCAAAGAGCCCTATCAGAAACTGCTCAAAAAAAAATTTAACAAAGGCCTTCTCTAAATCCTGGACTTATGTTAAGCTAGTGGGCAATGCAACTTTTGACACTAAAACTAAACAGGCACGTTTCCCTGCTGGACTTTTTGCGCAGATTTAGATGGCTGGCTTACATACTTGGAGACGCCTCCCTGAAAGGGCCTCGGCTATCACTTCCCTGGCCAGAATTCGACAAGGGCCCGACGAGCCTTATAGCGACTTTGTTCCCGGCTTAACCTAGCTGCGGAATGCGTGCTTGGACCAAGCAAAAGCGAAAGCACCTTTGTAAAACATCTTGCCTTTGAAAACGCCAACCCAGCATGTCAGGATGTTCTTCGACATCATAAGGATAAAGGGAAACTTTCTGACTTTATTAGAGTCTGTGCAGGGGTGGGTGCAGCCCATGCCATGGGTCTCACTTTAGTGCTCCCTTTCCCAAGGCCTTTTACAATCCTGGCTCACGTATTTGCTTTACTTGTAAACAACCAGGCCATTTTGCACGCAAGTGTCCGACAGGCAAACAAAGAGTAAGAATAGCGTCTCCTCAAACTGGAGCTAAACCGCCCCCAGCTACACTTTGTCCTTGATATGGTAAAGTTCATCACTGGGCCAGTGAGTGTAGATCAATGACAAATGCCCTCGGACAGCCTATTACTTCCTGCTTCTCAGGAAACTCCCTGGGGCAATAAGGTTTGTTCCCTTCCAAACTCCCAACCTACCTCAAAATCCTTCTCCACAATTGGCTCCCTCCAACTACCCACTCCAGGCAGTGCAGGATTGGACCTCTGTACCACCACTGATACAACATTAGACTCAATGCAAGGGCCCCAGATAATACCAACTGGAATTATGGGTCCCCCTCCATCTCATACGTGTGCCCTTCTTCTTGGAAGAGCCTCTACTACCTTAGAAGGTGTTCAGGTCTTCCCTGGCATTAATGATAATGATTTCACTGGAGAAATAAAAATACTGGCCACAGTTATTAATAGAGTTGCGGCCATCCCAGGAGGAAAAAGTCTTGCACAATTAACACTCCTTCCCTTAGATTAAGGGGCACTTCCACCACCCAAACCTACTGTGGGGGACTGCCTCCTTGGGCTCCTCTGAGGTATATTGGGTTCATCCCATTTCTCATAATAAACACACCCTTACCTTACTTATTGAAGGAAAGGAATTCCAAGCAATTTTAGTTACTGGAGTTGATGCGACAATTATTTCTCAAAAATACTGGCGATCAGGTTGGCCCCTCACCCCATCCTTGACTGACCTTAAAGGGATAGGAAAGTCAAAAAATCCTCTGGTCAGCTCTACTGCTCTTAGCTGGACTGATAAAGAGGGTAATAAGGGAACTGTCACTTCTTTCGTTGTTCCTGACCTCCCTGTTTACCTATGGGCCCGAGATATTTTGAGTCAAAAGGAAGTTATTCTTGCCAGTCCCAATTCCATGGTGACTCATCAAATGCTCCGTATGAATTTTGTCCCTGGTACAGACCTTGGGAGGCTGAGACAAGGACTGGTGGGGCTTATACAACCCATAAAAAAATACATATGGACTTGGATATTTGGATTTTTAGTATCGGTCCCTGACCCTCCTGTACCCCATGCAGATAAAATTATTTGGGAGACTCAGACTCTTGTGTGGGTGGATCAGTGGCCCCTTACCCATGAAAATTTGGAGGCTGCCTCCATGTTAGTGAAGGAACAGGTGGCAGCCCGCCATGTAGAGCCCTCAACCTCACCATCGTACACTCCTATTTTTGTTATCAAGAAAAAATCAGGCAAGTGGTGCCATTTACAAGATTTGTGTGCCATTAATAAAGTTATACTCCCGATGGGAGCACTACAGCCAGACATTCCCACACCAGTGGCTATTCACAAAAACTATTGTAAAATGGTTATGGACTTAAAAGTTTGCTTTTTTATCATTCCTTTACATCCTGAGGATAGACCCTATTTTGCCTTTAGTCTTTCTTGCATTAATATTCAGGGCCCTATGCAGAGACTTCAATGGAAGGCTCTTCCCCAAGGTATGGCCAACAGCCCTACTCTTTGCCAAAAATAGGTTGCTCAAGCAGTAGACCCTGTGAGAGAGTGAGGGCCACAAATTTATATTTTACTTTATGTGGATGATTTGTTAATTGCTGCACCTAATACCCATGACCTTAATAATTGTTACTTGGACTTTTACAAAATCCTCACTACCTTGGGACTACAGATAGCTCCTAATAAGGTTCAAACACAGGACTCTTATAAGAGTTTGGGCCTTAAAATTCTAGAAAATCAGATCCAAATTTCTAAAATACAAGGACGTGTGGACCATCTTCACACCCTTAAAGATTTTCAGAAATTACTGAGGGATATTCAATGTCTAATAACATATTTAAAATTATGTACTTGTGTACTTTTGACCCTTAATGATATTTTGAGAGGTAATTTCCACCCCTCCTCCCCTCAAAATCTTACTCCCAAGGCATGACAGGCATTAAACCAAGTAACAGAAGCCATTGCCCAACAATTTGTTACACAAATTTCTTATAACCTTCCTCTGGTTCTGGTTATTTTACACACTCCTCATACACCCACAGGAATATTTTGGCAGCGAGATCCACATTTTAAAAATAAAGACTGCCCCTTGTTTTGGGTCCATTTACCCACCACATCCTCGAAGGTTATTACTGTTTATCTTGCTCAGGTAGCTTCTATTATTTTTAAAGGTCATTTGATTTCTCTACAACATTTTGGCAAACACCCTGATAATATTTTTATTCCATATACTAAGGACCAAACCCAATTTTTACTAGAGACAAGGGATGAATGTGGTATTGCCCTATCAGGCTTTTGGGAACAATTGATCACTACCTCCTCAAAGACCCCCTTTTACATTTTGTCCAGTTACATCCATTTACTTTTCCTGAAATTACTCAAAAGGCTTCCATTCCTCAATCCCTTACTGTCTTTACAGACGGTTCCTGTAATGGCCGAGCGGTCTTTGTTGTCAATAACAAGCCTACCACCTTTGATACTGTCTATCAGTCACCACAGTTTGTGGAATTGTTTGACATAACACAAGTTTTTATAACATTTTTTATAATCCTGTTAATATTTATAAAGACAGTGCCTACATTGCTCATTCTGTGCACCTGCTGGTGATTTCACCCCCATTAAGGCTTCTAACAATGCGGCCTTTCTGTTTCACCAGCTTCAGCAGCTAATTCAGGCCAGACAACACCCATTTTTCTTAGGACACATCAGGGCACACTATGATCTTCCCAGCCCTCTAATTTAAGGTAATGCCCAAGCTGATGCAGCAACTCGTTCCATCTTTCCAATTTTTGTTGGCTCCATTCAAAAGGCCATGGAGTTACACAATATACACCATTTAAATTTCCAGAGCCTTTGATTACTTTGTAAAATTACCAGCAACAGGCACGAGAAATAGTAAAAGCATGCCCTGGTTGTGCTGTCTCCCTCCCCATTCAACACTTGGGAGTTAACCCCCGAGGATTACTGCCCGATCAGTTTTGGCAAATGGATGTTACTCATTTTCTTGAATTTGTAATAACCAAATATATACACGTTTCTGTAGATACCTTCAGCGGCTTTATTTTTGCATCACCACATTCTGGAGAGGCTACCAAAGATGTCCTTTCTCATCTTGTTTCAGCCTTTTCTGTTATGGGTAAACCAATACATATTAAAACAGATATTTATCCTACATTTACCATTGCCAAGTTTAAACAGTTTTGTGCTACGTTGCAAATTTGTCATACTACTAGAATTCCATACAACCCTCAGGGCCAAGGCATTGTGGAACTTGCCCACCTTAACTTAAAAACTTGGCTATCCCTCCTTAAGGCTTCCTCCCTTGTATTTACCACACCCAGGCATCGCCTTAACAATGCATTATTTGCCCTTATTTTTCTTACCCTAGACAATGAAGGCGATTCGGCAGCAGACAGACACTGCCATCCCTCGTCCAATTCTGTTCGCCCACCTGTTATGTGACACAATCCACTTACAAATAAATGGAAAGGCCCAGATCCTGTCCTCATCTGGGGAGGAGGCTCAGCTTGTGTTTTGGACCAAGATCAAACAGCCCCAAGATGGTTACCAGAACTCCTGGTTAAACAGGTTAATGACTTACCTCAAAACAGGGACTGAGGTACTCCTCATGAGGACAAAATTTCCTCTTTTTCAGATGCAGCCAACAATCTGCCAGCCTTGGAATAACAGTTCCTGTGGGCACAGGTACACTGGCTTAGGCACGTCTATTCACTCTTACCATCGCCTCTCTCAACAAATTATAAACTCTATCAGGAACAACTGATAAAAACTCTATCAGGAACCATTAAAGATTTGCAGGACCAAATAGACTCCCTGGCAGAAGTGTTCCTTCAAAAAAGACGAGGCTTAAATTTGCTGACAGCTAACTAGGGAGGTATTTGCTTGGCCTTAGGGGAATGATGCTGCATTTATGCCAATAATTCTGGCATAGTATGCACTAAAATTAAGCAGCTTCAAGAAGATCTAGAAAAGAGATGAAGGGAAATATTTGAAAATCCCCTCTGGACTGGGCTTAATGGATTTTTACCCTACCTTCTTCCCCTATTAGGCCCTTTTTTGGGTTTACTTTTAATGGTGTCCCTAAGACCCTGCATTATAAACAGGCTGGTACAATTTATTAAAGAACAGATTAATATTTTGGCCTCTAAGCCCCTACAGGTCCCCTATCATTGCCTGGATATGGAAGACCGTGCTGCCAACATTTAAAAGGATGTTCTACCCTCCTCACAAGCATATTTCTTAAGTTTACATGCCCACAGATCTCGCTTTCTTACATAAAACTCTAAGTAACAGCTCTGACCAACGATCTTCTGCACTTGCCATAAGGGTTCGTCCTCCATGGGCCGCTCCACTTGGGGGAGGACGCACCCATGGAGTGAGGACGTTAGGGCATAAAAACGGAGGGTGCAGGAAGGACTGCAGGAGGATGGATCCATGGTTCCCAAAATCCAAGTCTTCTGAGTGACACGCTCTGGTGCATGGCAGTTGGCATGCTTCCCCTTCAAAGCCGTCTCCTCAAAAAACATGCCAAGGCCACCACGAAATCTAGTAAACATGCTCGATCACATCAGGAGATATTCTAAGGCCTGCTAGAGAAACAGAGCCTCTATAACCCCCTAAAACATTGGCCTGTAAGGTATGGTCAAATATTTTATATAAGAAAGGGAGGAGATGTCAGGGGCTAGAAGGAACTTCTCCTTCAAAGAATAGCCTGACACTTACAAGAAATAGCCCCCTGCAAGATATCCTGCCTGGGAGACATCCCACAGCCATCTATCACACTGAGACATCCTGCAGCTATCCGTCTTCCTGAAATATCCTGAGGTTATCTCACCCTGTGAAGACATCCAGCAACTGCCGATAAGAGAGCTTTCTCATCCGCAGCATATAAATACACTGTGAGAACTATAAAAGTTTTCAGCATGATCAGAACTGTTGTCTTGCTGTCATCTCTCATGACTCTTTTCCCTTCATTCCTCCCCAACAAGGTTCAACGCCCACGTTGAAGTGTCCAGCCGGCCCGGACACCTGACACTAAACCATAACCTACTAGACTCTGACTACTAATACTAATATGATGGAGAAAAATAATCCAACAGAATGGAAATGCAAGCAGTACAGATGAGGCATGGTGTATAGTTGGACTTGCCTTTTGAATGATATAGGGTAGGTGTTATAAATCTAGCTAATTTATAATTGAAATAGTTCTCCACATGTTTTTAAAGTTAACAAATATGTGAATACCTGTCTCCCATTCTCTGTAGCCAATTCAGCACATGTATTTTTATATGCACATATAGAATCCTACCTGGTATCACACGTATATTCTTCTGAGGTGTCTGACTTGGCAAATACAAATTGTGAGAAGAGATCACTCCTCCTAAACTCTGTTGGAACTGAAAATTCAACCTATGGGTGAGCCTCCTAGTAGAAAATTCAACCTATGGGTGAGCCTCCTAGTAGAACAACAAGCCATACATAAATCCATGTTGAGTAAAATAAATATTTTTGCATCTGTGGCTGATGTACATTTCATGAAGAATTTTGATTGGCATATATATTGCTACATCGTATTGTCTGTTTTTGTTTTTTTAATATATATATATATATATACAATCTTCAAATTTTTCCAAATATAAAATACATGTGTCTTATATACACTACCTAAATTCTTTCATGTTCATGTATGTGGATTTATAATCAACATTTCACAAGATTATTCTCAGAAATATTCATCCACCTGCAATACATATTTGTTTCCTATTACTGAAAACTAACTTCAGTGAATGGTGCATACAATCCTAATATTTCTACATTAACTGACCCTGTTTAACATCAATGCAAGTAGATTCCTATGGGACATGATGTTTATTTTGAAGTTTCTTTTATTCAACACTGGTACAATACAATTTCTACAGTTTACGAACATCATAGGACATATATTTCATCCATAAGTTCAAAAATTTATAGGCATTTGATTCACTTTCAATCATTTACTGATTCAGAACACATGTATTCCTCCAGGTTTCTTAACTGGTCTTTTCATGAGACTTTATTTCAAACACATTATTTTCAATTTCCATAATCATTTTGAAGCAAAACTCACACACTCTTCATGATAAAACATAACCCTAATATTACCATTAGATGTATTACTGGTTAGAATGAATAATTGTATATCAATATAAGATTTTCTGTATATATTCAGATATCAATTCAATCTATTATTTAAAGTTGGAACCAATTATATTATTTATTCACAGTATGATCTATTCATGAATTATCTCTACATTCATAGACAAAGGGTACATCTATTTGTAACCCCAATACTAATTTATTCGTCTTCAAAATGTTGCTCCCAGAAATGGTGGAAGAAATACTCATGTCACCTGATGTACGTATGCATTTATCACAGTAATATTCTGGACACAATAAGCAGAGGTCACACTTATGATTGTACCAAAGCCTAAATGGAAAGTGAGCATGGATTACTAAAAACATTCATGTCCAGGTTGCCTAATGCTCTCAAATGTCAATCCTATTTATGACAACATATTTGTTTCTTCCTAAGACTATATATTCAACCTCAACTCTGTTCAAATGTCTAATCCTATCACTCACTTTATACTTTCCCTGATTTCCTAATGTCTCTATTGATGTCTGCTTTCCTAAATATTTTCACCAGTTCACCATTTTGACTAACACTTCACATGTGCTTACATTTACGTTCACTGTCTATGTGATACCCTATTGCTAAAGAATTTTTGGTCCAATTCCTGTACTCACTCTTCTTCTGAAACCTACAGAATATCTTCCTAATCCTACCGACTATCACAGTTTGAGTGGATACTCACTTCTACATTCAATCATCGAAGGTACAAGGTCCAATGCCATTGATTATTGATTTATCTGAAACATCTTTGCAGAACATGTATCAAAGCTAAGTATCCCAATCAAGAGTGCAATGCCCTTCTGGGATTCCAATCTTACCTAGATTTCTGTTTTCATACTTATATTTCACCTACATATTCTTATAAATATCACAGGTTCCCAATACCATTATTCATCAAGCAGAATGATTCCTAACCCAAATCAAACCTGTTATTAAGCGAAACCATACACTGTTCCCTCAATCTAACTTTACAGAAGAGCAGGGACAGTGTTGGTCCTAAAATAGAGGAATGTAGGGAATCTTCCACCTGTTGAAAAACTCAAAGTTTCATTCAGAAGTGATCCCTGGAGAAGATATAGGCACCACTGAAGGACCTGAGAGAGCAAAAGTCAACTTCCATGGCATACAACCTGGTCAGTATGAAAGGTTGTTACTGAATCAGCCTCTCTGTTCTTTTTTTTATTATTGGTTGTTCAAAACCTTACAAATCTTTTGACATAACATATTCATACATTAGCATACATTAGCTTCAAGTGATTTATGAACTCCCATTTTTACCCCACATACAGATTGAAGAATCACATCGGTTACACATCCACATTTTTACATAATGCCATACTAGTAATTGTTGTATTCTGCTACCGTTCCTATCCTCTACTATCCCCCCTCCCCTCCCCTCCCATCTTCTCTGTCTACCCCATCTACTGTAATTCATTTCTCACCTTCTTATTTTCCCATTCCATTCACAACCTCTAATATGTAATTTAGTATAACAATGAGGGTCTTCCTCCATTTCCATGCAATTCCCCTTTTCTCTCTTTTTCCCTCCCACCTCATGTCTCTGTTTAATGTTAATCTTTTCTTCCTGCTCTTCCTCCCTGCTCTATTCTTAGTTGCTCTCATTATATCAAAGAAGACATTTGGTATTTGTTTTTTAGGGATTGGCCAGCTTCACTAAGCATAATCTGCTCTAGTGCCACCCATTATAATATGGACCCAAACAGTCCTGTTTGGAGAGCTGGTCTTGGGTGCCTATGGTTGATATACATTCTAACTTGTGAAAGTGTCACAGTACGTAGGGGCAGCCTCCATCTCATGGGACCCTTGGAAGCAACTGTTAGGACAAAGTGGTTGCTAAGGCAGTGACCTCATTCAGTTCCTGAAGGAAGTGACCTCACCTCACTTCCTTGGTGATGGAACTCTAAGAACTTGTTATCCAGGAAGACAGGCACCCAGAGCCTGTCCCATTCCCAGTCACAGTGGTCTCACTTGTTTGTATATACCAAGGACAGAGTCAGTCTTTCTTGGTACCTACTGATATGAGAATGGCCAAAATCCAGAAAAGCTCTGAAGAGGGGCCTTTCCTGAGGAAAGCAGATAGTGGTTCACCACTGGCTCCTGACATCTTCACAGAGTTGGTTAAGGAGACCAGATCTGAGACAGGACAGGCCATTTCTGGGGAACATACTATGGCCCACCAGTCAGAGGACACTCTGGATAGTCACCGACCTACTTTGGGGAAGGAGGTGCCTCTGTGGGTGTCGCTGTGTGTTTGTGGATTTGTCTCATGTTCTGAGAATAGATAGAAAAGGCGGTTTGTTTGGTTTTGAGTGAACTATTTCTAGTAAGTCATTTGACAAGGCGAGTGTTTCTATGTCTGTGTATCCCACTGTGTCCATGGTTATAGACATTAGAAAAGAGAATGCATCAATTGATGTGTCCTGTCTAGTAGAAAGCTTCCCATCATTTATTCTGCCAAATTGATGAATGGATTTTGGCTTGCCTTATCGATGGGCAACACGTGCTATTTTCCAAAGTTCCTGCGTTCTTCCTGAATTCTGGCCACTCTACAGAATAGGCTCATGGTTTTGTGTCCAAGATATGTACCACTTCCAAGCCCTGTTACATGGCCATGTACTGGATAGCTGAAGGGAATGGCGAGCATCTCAGAAAACTCAAATATCAGTGTGACCAATAAAGTCTCAGTGGAGAAACCCTGCTTTGCTTACCTATTGTTCTGTTGCCCTGAATGTCAGGAAGGTCTTTGCCTCAGTCCACCCCTTTGTGAAACCTGAAGAAAACAGGTTTCAAATGGAAATGAATGGGCATCATCTGTGCCTCTTTGCTTAATTGCTTTGGAAAGGGATGTGTCTGAATCCGCCTCTTTGCCCTGTTTGAGTCAATGGCTTAGATTCTCAGCACCTGATGTATCTTAAGAATGATCCCATGTGTGCATCCAAAACCAAAATGGCCAAAAGAGCAGTCATTGTGGATGAAGTCTCTCCCCTTCTTCTGTTAGGTTCCTGACCTCCATCAAGTGAGAATAGGGATCCTTTGGGTCAAATGATTTCTTCAAACCCTGCAGAAGCTAGCCGATAAGTGCTTGGTTTTCTAATGACTCCAATTCACATAAAAAATAAACCCCACAGTCAGTAGGCCTCAAATTCGAGAAGCAGAGAAGTATTAACAGCAGGCCTATTTGATCACTCCTGGTTCACAGAAAGTGTGTCCAGGCAACCCTGATTTTAGGCCATTAAGGGGCAAGGGAGATTATTTTGGAGACTGTCTTGGGCTTCGCCCCTCATGGAAACATCCAGCCAGAGGTTATGATGAGTGTCTATATGAAAGATCATGAGGGCCATGTGGGAGTGTTTTGGTTTTAATTGTGGCCATTTGTTTTGTGGTTGGAAGAGATGACTGGGTCCACCTTGACATGAACTCTGGTGTGATTTCCCTTAGAGACTGAGTTCTGGAACTGAACTCAGAGAATTATTGCCATGAATTGTGTTAGGATTTTAGGAGGCCATGCATGAGAGTCCCCCTTGAAAACTGAGATCTAGGCCCAGGGTGGCTTTCAACAGAGCACTGGGAATCACAGCCAAGATATCACGTGATTTTATTCTGAAAGACTTGGCAGCCATAGTTAAGAGTCGAAACACACATGGTCCTCATTGTAGACCACAATGGGCCTGGCTTCATGTGACCATTTGGCCACTTTTTCAGAAGCCTTGCCTGTGAGAATTCTCCAATGCTTTCATTGAAATGTGCTTCCTCTACATTTAACGGTTCTGGAGTGAATTTTAACCCACAGTGCCTCCAACATCATCATTGAAAAATGGCTACAAAAATACCATAAAATTTTTGAAATTCCCATGTCCAGGTGGCAATGGAGGACATTTGGATGTCCTGTTGCTGGTCATGAGTATACCAGACAGTGCTTTGATTGACTGGGTTTTATGAAAATCGTGTAGAACAGAGATGCCAATAAGTTGGAGCCTGCTGAGTAGTGGGCCTAGAGCCGTGGTGGTCAGGTGTGTGATAAAACATCTGTGGTGGGGCCTTGTGGATCTTCCATTGGCTTCCAAATGGCTTGGAACTGACATGGTGCAGCGAGCAGTCCCTTCTATGTAAAGGCATCTTGTAATATTGAGAGATTTCAGGGCAATGTTCAGAATCATGTTGCTATCGTCAATGGGGCAATATATGTGGGCTAGAAGTATGTTTGGTGCATTCTCTTGCAGAAACTGACCCACCACATGTGACAGAACTCTCTCCAGCACTGTGATCCACTAAAACTCCTTGTATTTTTGAATCAAATAGCAAACTCCTAGTGCAGCAGCAAGAAACACCATGAAATTTGGAGGATGACCAAATGGCTTCACAGTCCACAAGGGGAGACACTTAGACCCCAGTGGTCACAGTTTACCTACAAAGAGCAAATTCAGCACTGCTGCCTCATCTTCACTGGAAAATAAGAAACCATGTCCTCCAGGTCACATAGATGCAGACCCAGCTTTGATGGTCTCACTACAAATGAAGCTAAAGCTCCAGAAAACAACATATTTTTCAGGTGCCCAACCTCAGAGGCAGTTCTTCAAGAAGTCTTTAGGCCAGCAGAGCTCCATGTTTGTGGAGTGTTTACCCTGTCCCTTACTTTTGGGAACTCCTCTACCACCTCCAGTGTTGTGAACTACTGAGCATATTCCATTCCAGATATGTATTCACAGATTTTCTAACACTTCTCCTCTAATTGTGTCTTACTTGGGGCAAAAGTAATGTCAAGCCATAGTTCTTGATGAGAGTGGGAACATTTTTGTGTAGCACATATTTGCATACACATTGGATTCATTTTCCAAGTTTCCATTTGAAATACTGAATCCCTGACACTAACCCCTACCCTACTAGACTCTGACTACTAATCGTAATATCATGGAGAATAATAACCCAATCAGAATAGAAATACAAGCAGTTCAGAGGAGGCATGTTTGGTATTGTTGGACTTGCCTTTTGCATTATATACGGTAGGAGTTATAAATCTAGTCAATTTTTTTGTTGAAATAGTTCTCCGTGTGTTTTTAAAGTTAACAAATATGTGAATTTATTTCTCCCTTTCTCTGTAGCCTAGTCAGCAGATGTATTTTTATATTCATATATAGAATCCTACCTGGTATCACACGTACATTTTTGTGAGGTGGCTGACTTGGCAGATACAAATTGTGAGAAGATATCACTCCTCCTAAACGATGTTGAAACTGAAAATTCAACCTATGGGTGAGCCTCCTATTTGAACAACATTATACATAAATCCATGTTCAGTAAAACTAATATTGTTGGATCCGTGGATGATATGTATTTTATGATAAATTTCGGTTGGCATACATAATGCTACATTGTAATGTCTCTCTGTGTATATATATATATATATATATATATATATATATATATACTCTCCA
Organism: Callospermophilus lateralis; assembly: GCF_048772815.1. Taxonomy (NCBI): domain Eukaryota; kingdom Metazoa; phylum Chordata; class Mammalia; order Rodentia; family Sciuridae; genus Callospermophilus; species Callospermophilus lateralis. The sequence goes on from NW_027511677.1 coordinate 96,009, forward strand.
GATTTTTCAAAATATGAAATATATGTGCCTTATTGTGCACTCCCCAAATTCATTCATATTCATGTATGTGGATTTATAATCAACTTTTCAAAAGATTATTCTCAGAAATATTCATCAACCTGAAATACATATTGGTTGCCTAGTACTGAAAACTATCTTCAGTAAATGGTGCATACAAAACATAATATTTCAACATTGCAAGTTGGCCGCAAATAGAGTGCATCACACCCAGTGTACCACGCCACATTGCAGATGAATAACGAGTTAAAATGACAAAAGACTATCTTGTTAGGATCTTATAGAAAAATGGGTGTGCACCGAAACCTAAAAGAATGATTTCCACCAACGAGGTCCGGTAATTGAGTCTCAAACGTGAGCTGTATATGCAACCGGAGATCCGGGCTTATTGATCCCTGTGGCCCGCCCCATGGCTGCAGACATCGAGGCACCACCGAGAAGCGACTAGCATCCAGGGAGAAACGTTGCTGCAGATTCTGTGGAATCCTGCCGGCTGACACCGCACTGAGCCCCAGGCCGAGTTCGGGATTTCAGTCAGGGAAGGAAGCTCTACAGTTCTGTCCCCCACAACGGTAACTCCACCAAGGAAACCAATGGCCACCATCTTGGAGAGCTGAAGTAACCACCGCCACTCTCCGACAGATTGCAACAATAAAACAGTTGTGTGTTTTCCGCTCATCTCCCATACAGTAGGAAATTTGCATTAAATCTCTCCTAAGCTTTCCAGGGGAGGGATTTTCAGAGAGAGCCTGCATAAAGATTGGGGGGGGGGGAAATAGAGGCACCTGACCTTCAACTCCCCCTCCCATCAGTGGTGAAAACGAAATCTGTCTAGCCAGGGATTGGGGAAAGGGCAAACGGAAAAAATAATAAAAATAGAGTGCTGGGGTTCCCAATAGACACAATCCACACCCAAGAGACGGCAAGCCAGAGTACAGTTTGAGCTGCCGAGGGCATTACTCAGGGGAAATCTGGTCTAGCAGGAGAAACCAGGACTAGCAGGAGAAACCAGGGGACTAGAGGCCAGGCCCGCGTGACTGGGCGCCTGGAGAACGCTCGCCCGCCGGCAACAGCCGGCCAGCTGCAGGTGCGACTGGACGGCTGGAGACTGCCTGCCCACCAGCGACCAATCGCCTGCCATATGCCCGCCCTAATGGGTGGCTAGAGATCGCACAACCGCCGGTGACAGCCCACCAGCTGACTGCGCGACTGGACAGTTCGTGACCACCTGCACGCCGGCGACCGGGAGCTGAAACCAAACAGAGACAGTACAGTCCCACACCCCCATGCGAACACCCGGGCAAAGAGCCTGGGGCCCACCATAGCAGAGAGGTGACATCACTGGAGCTCGGCCGTCGGAATTCCTTCCCAGTGGAATCCACTTTAGCATTCACAGTCTACCAACACAAAGGAGAGTCAATAGAGATATATAAAACCAAAACAAATATATAGAAGAGAGCAGAAACACAGCAATCAAATGGAGCTGGAAAGTAATGTGAACTTCATGAAAAAACAAGGGAAAAAGGTGTACAAATAATGCCGGACAACTTAATTTTACAGGAGGACCTAGAATCATCAGAAACAGGGATAGGGAAAAAACTCAATGCATCCCTAACTCAGATGGAAAGAAATATTAGAGAAGACATGAGGCAGCAAGTCCAAGATATAAAAGAATATTTTGAAAATGAATTAAACAAACAAATTCAAATGGCAAAGAACGAGCTTCACCAAAAGACAGAGATATTAAAAAAAATCAAACAGTAATCCTAGGAATGCAGAAAAATATAAACCACATTAAAAATTCAAACGAGAATATTGTAAATAGACTAGATCAAGTAGAAGTCAGAAGATCAGATAATGAATACAAAGTTTATCAACTTGAAAAGAATATAGTCAACACAGAAAAGATGCTTATATCCCATGAGCAATCTATTTAAGAGATATGGGATGTCATAAAAAAACAAATTTGAGAGTCATTAGGATAGAAGAAGACATAGAGATTCAAACCAAAGAAATGGACAACATATTAAATGGAATAATTCTAGAAAACTTCCCAGAGATGAAAGATGGAATGGATTGCCAAATCCTTGAAGCCTACATGACCTCAAACATTCAAAACCATAATAGACCAACTCCAAGACATAGAATTATGAAGATAGCCAACATGCAGAACGTGGATACACGTTCTTCTCAGCAGCACAAGGATCCTACTCAAAGATAGATCATATATTATGCCATAGGGCAACCCTTAGTAAATATAAAGGCGTGGAGATAATACCATGCACCATATCTGATCATATTGGAATGAAACTGGAAATCAATGATAAAAGAAGGAAGGAAAAATCCTACATCATATGGAAAAATGAACAATATTCTACTGAATGTTCAATGGGTTACAGAAGACATAAAGGAGGATATAAAAAATTCTTAGAGACAAATGACTATACAGACACAACATACTGGAATCTATAGTACACAATGAAAGCAGTTTTAAGAGGGAAATTCATTTCTTGGAGTTCTTTCCTCAAAAAAAAAAAAAAAAACAAATAAATGAACTCACACTACACCTCAAAAACCTAGAAAAAGAAAACGAAAACAACAGCAAATGTAGTAGAAGACAAGAAATAATTAAAATTAGATCTGAAATCAACGAAATTGAAACAAAAAAAAACATTGAAAAAATTGATAAAACTAAAAGTTGGTTCTTTGAAAACATAAATAAGATTGACAGGCCCTTAGCCATGCTAACGAAGAGAAGAAGAAAGAGAATTCAAATTACTAACATACGGCATGAAAAAGGCATTATCACAACAGACACTACAGAAATACAGAAGATAATTAGAAAGTATTTTGAAACCCTATTTTCAAATGAAATAGAAGATAGTGAAGATATCAATAAATTTCCTAAGTCATACGATGTGCCCAGATTGAGTCAGGAAGACACACACAATTTAAACAGACCAATAACAAAGGAAGAAATATAAGAAGCCATCAAAAGACTACCAACCAAAAAAAGCCCTGGAGCGGATGGGTATAGAGCGGAGCTCTACAAAACCTTAAAAGAAGAATTAATACCAATACTTTTCAAGCTATTTCAAGAAATAGAAAAAGAAGGTGCTCTTTCAAATTCATTCTATGAGGCCAAAATCACCCTGATTCCAAAACCAGACAAAAACACTTCAAAGAAAGAAAACTACAGACCAATGTCTCTAATGAACTAGGATGCAAACATTCTCAATAAAATCCTGGTGAATGTAATACAAAAGCATATCAAAAAATTGTGCACCATGATCAAGTAGGATTCATCCCAGGGAAGCAAGGCTAGTTCAATATACGGAAATCAATAAATGCTATTCACCATATCAATAGACTTAAAGACAAGAACCATATGATCATCTTGATAGATGCAGAAAAAACATTCGACAAAGTTCAGCCTCTCTTTATGTTCAAAACACTAAAAAAACTTGCATCCCAGGGAAGCAAGGCTAGTTCAATATACGGAAATCAATAAATGCTATTCACCACATGAATAGACTTAAAGACAAGAACCATATGATCATCTTGATAGATGCAGAAAAAACATTCGACAAAGTTCAGCCTCCCTTTATGTTCAAAACACTAGAAAAACTAGGATAACAATGTTGAGTTACCTCAACATTGTAAAAGCTATATATGCTAAACCTCAGGCTAGCATCATCGTAAATGGAGAAAAACTGAAGGCATTCCCTCTAAAATCTGGAACAAGACAGGGATGCCCTCTATCACCACTTCTATTCGATTTAGTTCTTGAAATACTAGCCAGAGCAATTAGACAGACAAAAGAAATTAAAGACATAAAAATAGGAAAAGAAGAACTTAAATTATCGCTATTTGCAGATGACATGATAATATATTTAACAGACTCAAAAGGGTCTACAAAGCAACTGCTAGAGTTAATAAATGAATTCAGCAAAGTGGCAAGATATAAAGTCAACACGCATTAATCAAAGGCATTCCTGTATATCAGCAGCAAAACTTCTGAAATGGAAATGAGGAAAACCACTCCATTCACTATATCCACAAAGAAAATAAGATACTTGGGAATCATCCTAACGAAAGAGGTGAAAGATTTATATAATGAAAACTACAGAACCCTAAGGAAAGAGATAGAAGAAGATCTTAGAAGATGGAAAAATGTACCCTGTTCATGGATAGGCAGAACTAACATCATCAAAATGTTGATATTACCCAAAGTTCTCTACAGGTTTAAATCGGTGCCAATAAAAATCCCAACAGCATTTCTTGTAGAAATGATAAAGCAATCATGAAATTCATATGGAAAAACAAAAGACCCTGAATACCAAAAGCAATTCTAAGCAGGAAGTGTGAATCTGGAGGTATAGCGATACAAGAGTTCAAACTGTACTACAAAGCAATAGTAATAAAAACATCATGGTACTGGTACCAAAACAGGCAACTGGACCAATGGTATAGAATAGAGGACACAGAAACCAATCCACAAAATTACAACTTTCTTATATTTGATAAAGGGGCTAAAAACATGCAATGGAGGAAAGATAGCATCTTCAACAAATGGTGCTGGGAAAATTGGAAATCCATATGCAACATAATGAAACTGAATCCCTTTCTCTCACCATGCACAAAAGTTAACTCAAAATGGATCCAGGAGGTAGATATCAAATCAGAGACACTGTGTCTAATAGAAGAAAAAGTTGGCTACGATCTACATACTGTGGGGACGGGCTCCACATTCTTTAATAGGATGCCCATAGCCCAAGAGTTAATAACAAGAATAAACAAATGGGACTTACTTAAACTAAATTGTTTTTTTTCTCAGCAAGAGAAACAATAAGAGAGGTAAATAGAGAGCCTACATCCTGGGAACAAATTTTTACCCCTCACACTTCAGATAGAGCCCTAATATCCAAAATATACAAAAAACTCAAAAAATTAAACAATAAGATAACAAATAACCCAATCAACAAATGGGCCAAGGACCTGAACAGACACTTTATAGAGGAGGATATTCAATCAATGAACAAGTACATGAAAAAATGCTCACCATCTCTAGCAGTCAGAGAAATGCAAATCAAAACCACCCTAAGATACCATCTCACTCCAGTAAGATCGGCAGCCATTATGAAGTCAAACAAAATAAGTGTTGGTGAGAATGTGGGGAAAAGGGTACACTTGTACACTGCTGGTGGGACTGCAAATTGGTGAGGCCAATTTGGAAAGTACTATGGTGATACCTGGGAAAGCTGGGAATGGATCCACCATTTGACCCAGCTATCACCCTTCTCGGACTATTTCCTGAGGATCTTAAAAGAGCGTACTATAGAGATACTGCCACATCAATGATCATAGCTGCACAATTCACAATAGCTAGACTGTGGAACCAACCTAGATGCCCTTCAATAGATGAATGGATAAAAAAAAATGTGGCTTTTATACAAAATGGAGTATTACTCTTCATTAAAAAATGACAAAATCATAGAATTTGCAGGGAAATGGATGGCATTAGAGCAGATTATGCTAGGCGAAGCTAGCCAATCCTTAAAAAACAAATGCCAAATGTCTTCTTTGATATTAAAAGAGCAACTAAGAAAAGAACATCGAGGAAGAGAATGAGGAAAAGTTTAACATTAAACAAAGACGAGTGGGGGGAGAGAAAGGGAGAGAGAAGGGAAAGCATATGGGAATAGTAGGAGACCCTCAATGTTACACAAAATTACATATAAGAGGATTTGAGGGGAAATGGGGGGGAAACAGTGGAGAGAATTGAACAACAGCAGATCAGGTAGAGAGGGAAGATGGGAGGGGAGGGGAGGGGGGATATTGGGGGATAGGAAAGGTCGCAGAATACAACAGTCACTAATATGCTATTATGTAAAAATGTGAATGTGTAACCAATGTGATTCTGCAATTCATATTTGGGAAAAAAATGGGAGTTCATGACCCAATTGAGTCAAATGTATCAAAGATGATATATCATGAGCTTTGTAATGTTTGGAACAACCAATAGAAATAAATAAATAAATAACGGTTTAAAATTGAGTGGGAAGAAATCAGCTAAAAATGGGTTGAGATGCATTCATTTTGCTAAGCAAAACTTTGTTTTGTTTAGTTGTAACTATCACAAATTTATTTTACCAGGAAATTGGCTTTTGAAAATGCACATAAATTGAGATTAAAGGATAATTCACCTACCTTCTTGAAAAATTCATAGCATTTCCTATATTTTTCAAATTTTATTTTTTTCGTGAATATTTTGTCATGGACCAGGTCTAGTCTTAGGCTATTCTTCCAGAATACTACCTCATCTGACAAATTCGTACAATCTGTTGGATTGTTGTTTTCACCTTTTATTTAATAGTTTCTAGCTGATAATGTGTATTTTCTTTATCTTTATTTGTACGTATATACCCAACAATATCTTTGCATTTTATGTTTTACTGGGGAAGAGACTGATCAAAAGCTCTTTGTTATATGTATCAACAATCAGACATTTAGAGCACGCAATTATTCTTAATTTTGCATGAAAATATCTTTGTACTATTTTCTTATACAGATTTAGAATTATTAATATGTCCCTACTGTAATCAGTAATTACTTACAAGAAGAATTAAACAATTGACTTTATATCAATTATGAATATGAAAAGTACTAAAACAAGGATTTGGCAATTAATACACAATTGATAGAAATTGAAATCACAAGAAAGCCATTTAAAATGTCAGTGCATATGGTCCTTAAATAATAGGTAATTCAAAAAACTTTTTTTTTAATTCATAAGATTTAGTATGCCGTATTACAGCTTAATGTGATATAAAACCTTAAATTATCAGTATTGATAAAAAAGAATGATACCTGTTTATTTAAATATGTTTATTTGATTTTCACTGTAAGATGTTAATTCTGGAAGGCTTGAGAATTAAGAAAATTTTGGTCTATATTATTTTTAACAGGCTAATCAAAGTACTTTTAAATATATATGTATATATATATATATATATATATATATATATATATATATATATAATATGTAATGCATATGCATGAATATAGATACATATGTATAAAAATGTATTTTAATATATCTATCAGGTGATTATAATTATTAAATTTTCTCAAGAAAAAAACAATGACTATGAAAAACAGTCTTAAATTTAAATTTCATAGCATACTACTGTTTGTAATGACATGAGAGAAAAACAGATATGAAAGGAAAACGAAAAAGGAAGAGAGAGAAGGGGGAAAATGAGGAAGAAAGTGAGTAAAGATGAGGGAGAGGCGTGTTCGATGTAAAGATAAAAGTGGAGGGGCTGGGTTTGTGGTTAAGTGGTAACATGCTTTTCTAGCATGTGTGGGACACTGGGTTCTATTCTAAGCACCACATACAAATAAACAAAATGAAGGTCAATCACAACTGAAAAAATAAAAAATAAAAAAGTAGAAATATTAGCAAAACTCCAAGCTTTTATGAATGTTAAATTTAAAAAAAAATTATGTAACATAGCCTTATGTAATTTCTAGACTATCCAAAAGAGTCATTAAATGTTAGATTATTAGTGCAATAACTAAAAATCCATTGCTCTTTCCTCAACATTCTGTGGCATGCTAGTGGTAAAATAAATTCTATTATAACACCAAAAAAAAAAAATCTAATATTTCTAGAGTAACTGACCCAATTAATATCAAGGCTAGCAGATTCCTATGGGACATGATGTGTATTTTGACATTCATTTTTATTCAACACTGGAACATTACTATTTCTTCAGTTTATGCACATCATAGGATATATATTTCATCCACAAGTTCGCTAATTTATACGCATTTGTTTCACTTTCAGTCACTTCCTGCTTCAGAACACATGTATTTCTTATGTTTCTTGACTGCTCTTTTCATGAGACTTCATTCCAAACACATTATTGTCGATTTCCATTATCACATTTGAAGCAAAACTCACACACCCGTATGATAAACCAAACCCTAATATTACCATTAGATGTACAACTAGCTGGAATGAATGATTGTATATCAATATAAGATTTCTTACTTAGTTTCAGATATCAATTAAATCCATTATTTAAAGTGGAACCAGTTATATTATTTATTCACAGTATGGTCTTTTCATGCATTATCTCTATATTCATAGACACAGGGTACACCTCTTTGTACCCCCAATACTAATTTATACGTCTTCAAAATATTGCTCCCAGAAATGGTGGAAGAAATACACATGTCACCTGATTTACATATACATTTTATCACAGTAATATTCTGGACACAAACAGCAAAGGTGACACTTATGATTTTACCAAACCTAAATGGAAAGTGAAGATGGATTACTAAAAACATCCATGTCCAGGTTGCCTAATGCTCTCAAATGAGAATCCTATTCTTGACTACATATTTGTTTCTTCCTAAGATTATATATTCAACCTCAAGCCCCTTGAAAATGTCTAATCTTATCACTCACTTTATCATTTGCCTGATTTCCTAATGTCTCTATTGATATCTGCTTTCCTACATATTTTCCCCAGATTATCACTGTGACTGACTCTTCACATGTGCTCACATTTACATTCAATCTCTACCAGAAGCCCTATTGCTAAAGAACTTTTGGTCCAAATGCTATACTCACTCTTCGTTCTAAACCTACCGACTATCTTTCTAATAATACCGACTATCCCTTTTTGTCTAGAAGTTCTCTTTGACATTCCATCATTCAAGGTACAAAGTCCTATGCCATTGAACATCGATTTATCTGAGACATTTCTGCAGAACATAATTCAAAGCTAAGTATCCCAATCAAGGGCCCAATGCCCTTCTGGGCTTCAAATCTTACCTAGATTTCTGTTTTCATTCTTATATTTCACTTTTACATTCTTGTAAATATTACAGGTTCCCATTACCATTATTCATCCCGCAGAATGATTCAAATCGAACTTTTATTAACCGTAACAATACACTCTTCCCTCAATCAAACTTTACAGAAGAGCAGGGACAGAGTTGCTTTTACAATACAGGAATGTAGGGGTTCTTAAACCTGCTGAGATCCTCAAAGGTCCATGCAGAAATGATCCCTGGAGAAGATGTAGGCAGCTATGAAGGAGTTGAGAGAGCAAAAGTCATCTTGCATGGAAAACCCCCTTGTCAGGATGAAGGGATGTGTCTGAATCAGTCTCTCTATTCTAAATGTAGAGAAGATGGACCAAACCAGGCCTGTGTGGGGAGATGTTCCCAGGCGCCTATGTTTGATATACCATTCTATCTTGTGAAATTGTCACCGAAAGTAGGGGCAGCCTCTATCTCATGGGACCCTTGGAAGCAAATGTTAAATCAAAGTGATTGCCAAGGTAGTGACCTCATGCAGTTCCTGAAGAAAGTGACCTACCTCACTTCCTTGGTGATGTAACTCTCTGAACTTGGAATCCAAGATGCCAGGCTCCCAGAGCCAGTCCAAGTCCCAATCCCAGTGGGCTCACTTGTTTGGATGTACCAAGGACAGAGTCAGTATTTCTTGGTATCTACTGATGTGAGGATTGCCAAATGCCAGGACAGATCTGAAGAGGGACCTTTCCTGAGAAAGCAGGTAGTGGCTCACCGCTGGCTCCTGAGAACTTCACAGAGTTGGCAAAGGAGACAGATCTGAGACATGACAGGACATTTCATTGGAACATAATATGGTCCAACAGACAGAGGACACTCCAGATAGTCAGAGACATACTTGCGGGAAGGAGATGCCTTTGTGAGTGTGAGTGTCAGTTTGTGGTTTGTCTCATATTCTGAGAATAGGTAGGAAAGACAGTTTGTTTGGTTTGGAATAGACTGTTTCTAGTAAGTTTTTTGACAAGGTGAGTGATTCTATATCTGTGTATCCCACTGTGTCCGTGGTTGTAGACATTAGAAAAGAGAATGCATCAATGGATATGTCCTGTCTAGTAGAAAGCTTCCCAGCATTCATCCTGCCCAATTTATGAATGAACTGCAGCTTGCCTTATGGATGGACAACACCTACTATCTTCCTAAGTTTCTGTTTTCTTCCTGAATTCTGGCCACTCTGCAGAATAGGCTCATGGTTTTGTGTCCAAGATATGTACCACCTCCAAGCTCTGTGACATGCCCATGTACTGGATAGCGGTAAGGAATGGGAACATCTCAGAAAACTCAGATATCAGTGTGACCAGGAAATTCTCAGTGGAGAAACCCTGCTTTGGGCCATTCTCTTATCTATGTTTCTGTTGCCCTGAATGTCAGGAAGGTCTTTGCCTCAGGCCACCTCTTTGTGAAGCCTGAAGAAAACAGTTTTCAAATGAAAATGAATGGCCATCTCCTGTGGCTCTTTGCTTAATTTCTTTGGAAAGGGATGTGTCTTAATCAGCCTCTTGGACCTGTGTGAGGTTGTGGCTTAGATTCTCAGCACCTGATGGATCTAAAGAAAGATCCCATGTGTGCATCCAAACCAAAATGGCAAAAAGATCCGTAATGGTAGATGAAGTGTCTTGCCTTCCTTTGTTAGGTTCCTGACCTACATCAAGTGAGATTAGGGATCCTTTGGGTCAAATGAAATCTTCAAAGCCCTAAAGAAGTGCTTGGGTTTTCTCATTATTCCAAATCACATAAAGAATCTATACCTGACAGGCAGTAGGCTTCAAAATGGAGAAGCAGAGCAGTATTAACTGCAGTCCTATTTTATCACTCCTGCTTCAAATGCAGGGTGTCCAGGCCCCCATGACTTTAGGCAAATTAGGGGTAAGAGAGCTTATTTTGGACACTAACACATACCCCACTAGACTCTGACTACTAATCCTAACATGATGGAGAATAATAACCAAAACAGAATAGAAATACAAGCAGTTCAGTGGAGTCGTGTTGTATAATTGGACTTGCCTTTTGCATTATATAGGGTAGGAATTATAAATCTAGTCAATTTTTAATTTTTAATTAAAACAGTTCTCCATGTGTTTTTAAAGTTAACAAATATGTGAATTCCTCTCTCCCTTTCTCTGTGGCCTATTCAGCACATGTGTTTTTATATGCACATATAGAATCTTACCTGGTATCACATGTACATACTTGACAGGTTGCTGACTTGGCAGATGCAAATTGTGAAAAGAGATCACTCCTCTTAATGCTGTTGGAACTGAAAATTCAAACTATTGGTGACCTTCCTAGCTGAACAAAATTATATATAAATCCATGTTCAGTAAAAAGTATATTTTGGGATGTGTGGATTATATATATTTCATGATAAATTTTGATTGGCATATATATTGCTACTTTTTAATGTCTGTGTGAGTGTGTGTGTGTGTGTGTATATATATATATATATATATATATATATATATATATATATATATATATACACTCTCCAGATTTTTGAAAAAATGAAATATATGTGTCTTATTATACACTCCCTAAATTTATTCATGTTCATGTATGTGGATTTATTATCAACTTTTCACAAGATTATTCTCAGAAATATTCATCCACCTGAAATACATATTTGTTTCCTAGTACTGAAAACTAACTTCAGTGAATGATGCATACAAATCCTAATATTTCTACAGTTACTGACCAAGTTTAAGATCAATGCAAGTAGATTCCTATGGGACACGACATGTATTTTGATGTTCATTTTTTTTCAACACTGGTGCATTACTATTTCTTCAGTTTATGCACATCATAGGATAAATATTTCATCCACAAGTTCGCTAATTTATATCAATTTGTTTCACTTTCAATTACTTCCTGCTTCAGAACACATGTATTCCTCCATGTTTCTTAACTAGTCTCTTCATGAGACTTCTTTACAAACACATTATTTTCGATTTCCATAATTACTTTTGAAGCAAAACTCACACACCCTTAATGACAAACCATAACCCTAATATTACCATCAGATGTATAACTGATAGGAATGAATGACTGTGTATCAATATAAGATTTCTTATATATTTTAAGATATCAATTTAATCCATTATTTAAAGTGGAATCAGTTATATTATTTATCCACAGTATCATCTATTCATGCATTATCTCTATATTCATAGACACAGGGTACACCTCTTTGTACCCGCAATACTAATTTATACATCTTCAAAATATTGCTCCCTGAAATGGTGGAAAAAATACTTATGTCACCTGATCTACATATACATTTTATCACAGTACTATTTTGGATACAAAATGCAAAGATCACACATATGTTTGTACAAAAGCCTAAATTGAATGGGAGCATGGATTACTAAAAACATTGATGTCTAGGTTGCCTAATTCTCTCAAATGTCCATCCTATTGGTGACTACATATTTGTTTCTTTGAATATTATATAGTGAATATCAACCCTGTTAAAATGTCTAATCCTATCACTCACTTTATACTTTGCCTGATTTCCTACTGTCTCTATTGATGTTTCCTTTCCTACATATTTTCCCCAGTTTACCTATGTGACTGACTCTTCACATGTGCTGACATTGACATTCATTCTATTACTGAAACCCTATTGATAAAGAACTTTTGGTCCATATCCTGTACTCACACTTCTTGCAAAACCTACTGACTATCTTCCTAATCCTATGGACTATCCCTGTTTGAGTGGATGTTCTTTTCTACAATCTATCATCCAAGGTACAAGGTCCTATGTCATTGATTATCGATTTATCTGAGACATCACTGCAGAACGTAATTCAAAGCTAAGTATCCCAATCAAAGGCCCAATGCCAATATGGACTTTAAATCTTACTAAATTTCTGTTTTCATACATATTTTTCAACTCTATATTCTTATATATATCACAGATTCCCAATACCATTATTCATGCAGCAAAATGGTTCCTAACCCAAAACAAACATGTAATTAACCCTAACCATAAACTGTTCCCTCAATCTACCTTTATAAAAGAGCAGGGACAGAGTTGGTCTTACAATACAGGAAAGTAGGGGATTGTCCACCTGCTGAGAACCTCAAAGGTCCATTCAGAATTGATCCCTGGAGAAGATGTAGGCAGGTATGAAGGTCCTGAGAGATCAAAAGTCATCTTCCATGGCAAATAACCTGGTCAGGATGAAGGCTTTTGTCTGAATCAGCCTCTCTCTTCTTAATGTAGATAAGATGGACCAAATGAGGCCTGTGTGGAGAGCTGTTCCCGGGTGCCTATGGTTGATATACCATTCTAACTTGTGAAAGTGTCACAGAAATACGGTCAGCCTACATGTCATGGGAACCTTGGATGCATGTGTTAGGACAAACTGGTTGCCAAGGCAGTAACCTCATTCAGTTCCTGAAAGAAGTTACCTCACCTCACTTTTTTGGTGATGGCACTTTCTGAACTTGGGATCCAGGAAGCCAGGCATCTAGAGCCTGTCTCAGTCCCAGGCCTAGTGGTCTCACTTGTTTGATTTAACAAGGACAGAGTCAGTCTTCCTTGGTATCTACTGATGTGAGGATGGACAAATGACAGGAAAGCTCTGAAGAGGGGCCTTTCCTGACAAAGAAGGTAGTGGCTCACTGCTGGCTCCTGACAACTTCAAAGAATTGCCCATGGACACCAGATGTGAGATAGGAGAGGCTATTTCGGGGGAACATAGTATGGCCTATCAGTCAGAGAACACTCCGGATAGTCACAAACCTACTTGGAGGAAGGAGGTGCTTATCTGGCTGTGGGTGTGGGTTTGTGGGTTTTTTCTCATGCTCTGAGAATATGTCCGAAAGTCGGTTTGTTTGGTTTGAAGTAAAGTGTTTCCAGAAAGTCGTATGAAAAGGCGAGTGTTTCTATGTCTGTGTATCTCACTGTGTCCGTGGTTGTAGACATTAGCAAAGAGAATCCATCAATGGATGAGTCTTGTCTAGTAGAAAGCTTCCCAGCATTCATCCTTCCCAATTTATGAATGGACTGCGTCTTGCCTTATGGATCGGCAACACCTGCTATCTTCCTAAGTTACTGTTTGCTTCCTGAATTCTGGCCACTCTCCAGAATAGGCTCATGGTTTTGTGTCCAAGATATGTACCACCTCCAAGCTCTGTGACACGGCCATGTATTGGTTAAATGAAGGGAATGGCGAGCATCTCAGAAAACTCAGATATCAGTGTGACCAGTAAAGACTCAGTGGAGAAACCATGCTTTGGGCCTTTTCCTTACCTATTGTTCTGTTGCCCCTTGACCTTGTGTAATTCTGTGGCTTAGATTCTCTGAACCTGATGGATCTAAAGAGAGATCCCATGTATGCATCCAAAAGCAAAATGTCCAAAAGAGCAATCATTGTGGATGAAGTCTCTCTCCTTCCTTGGTAAGGTTCCTGACCTCCATCAAGTGAGAATAGGGCTCCTTTGGGTCAAATAAGTTCTTCAAAGCCCTGCAGATTCTAGCCCATAGGTGACTGGGTTTTCTCATGACTCCAATTCACATGAAGAATCTAAATCCCACCATCAGTAGGCCTCAAATTTAAGAAGCAGAGCAAAATAAACGGCAGGCCTATTTGATCACTCTTAGTTCACAGGAAGGGTGTCCAGGCCACCCTGACTTTAGGCAAATGAGGGGCAAGGGAGCTTATTTTGGACACTGTCTTGGGCTGCACCCCTCACGGAAACCTCCAGCCAGAGGTTATGATGAGTGTCTGTATGGAAGAAAATGAGGGCCATGTGGGAGTGTTTTGGTTTTAATTGTAGTCTTTTTTGTGGCGGTTAGTAGAGATGACATGGTCCACCTTGGCTTGAACTTTGGTGGGATTCCGCATAAAGACTGAGTTCTCGTACTGAACTCAGAGAAGTATTGCCATGAATAGTGTTGGAATTTTAGGAGGCCACGCACGATAGTCGCCCTTGGAAACTGAGATCTAGGCCCAGGGTAGCTATTCACAGAGCACTGGAAATCTCAGCCAGGATATCACATGATTTTATTCTGAAAAACTTGGCAACCATTGTTGAGAGTCAAAACACACATGGACCTCACATTGTAGACCTCAATTTTCAAGGATTCATGTGACCTTTTGGCCACTCTTTGGGAAGCCTTTCCTGTGAGACATCTCCAGATATTTCATTGAAATGAGCTTCCTCACCATTTAATAGTTCCAGAATGCCTCCAACTTCATCCTTGAAAAATGGCTAGGTCAATATATCATGAAATTTTTGAAATTCCCGTGACAAGTTGGCACTGGAGATTCTTTGAATATCTTGTGGCTGATCATGAGAATAACAGTCAGTGCCTTGATTGACTGGTTTTCATAAAAATTGTGCAGAACAGAGATGCCAGGAAGTTGGAGCCTCCTGAGGAGTGGGCCTAGAGCAGTGGTGGGCAGGTGTGTGATAAAACATCTGCGGTGTGGTCATGTGGATCTGCCTTTGGCTTCCAAATTGCTTGTGACTGATATGGTGCAGCCAGCAGTCCCTTCAGTGTAAAGACATCTTGTTATATGCAGAGGTTTTAGGGAAATATTAAGAATCAGGTTGCTATGGTCAAGGGGGCAACTATGTGGGATATAAGCCTGTTTGGTGCATTCTCCTGCAGACCCTGACCCACCACACGTGACAGAACTCCCTCACGCACAGAGTAACAGTTGAATTCTTTGTATTTCGTGAAACAAATACCAAAATCCCAGTGCAGCACCAAAAAACAACACGAAAAGTGGAGAATGACCAAATAGCTTCACAGGCCCATGTGGATACACTTAGCCCCCCGTGTCCACAGTTTACCTACAAAGAGAGTATTCAGGACTGCTGACTCATGTTCAGTGGAAAATAAGAAACCATGTCCTTCAGGTCACATAGATGAAGACCCTGATTTGATGGTTTCACTACAAACGAAGCTGAAGCTCCCGACAACAACATATATTCCAAGTGCCCAACCTCAGAGGCAGTTTCTCAAGAAGTCTTTAGGCCAGCAGAGCTCCATGTTTTTGGAATGATTACACTGTCCCTTACTTTTGGAATCTCCTCTACCTCCTCCAAGGTTGTGAACTCCTGAGCATATTCCATTCCAGATATTTATTCACAGATTTTCTAACTCTTCTCTTCTAATTGTGTCTTACTCTGGGCGATTGTAATGTCAAGGCATTGTTCTGGATGAGAGTGGGAAGATTTTTGTGTATCACATATTTACATACACATTGGATTCATTTTCCAATTTTCCTTTCAAAATACTGAATACCTCACACTAACACCTACCCTACTAGACTCTGACAACTAATCCTAATAAGGTGGAGAAAAATAAACCAAAAAAATAGAAATGCAAGCAGTTCAGAGAAGGCATGGTGTATAGTGGAATTGCCTTTTGCATTATTTAGGGTAGGAGTTATAAATCTAGTCAATTATTTGTTAAAATATTTCTCCATGTGTTTTAAAGTTAACAAATATGTGAATTCCTGTTTCCCTGTCTCTGTAGCCTATTCAGCACATGTATTTTTACATGCAATTATAGAATCTTACCTGATACCACACGTACATTCTTGTGAAGTGGCTGACTTGGCAGATACAAATTTTAAGAGATCACTCCTCCTAAGCGCTTTAGAACTGAAAATTCAACCTATGCGTGAGCTTCCTAGTTGAACAACATTATACATAAATCCATGTTAAATAAAATAAATATTTTTGGATCTCTGGATGATATAAATTTCATGGTGAATTTCCTATAGCATATATTATGCTATTTTTAATGTCCGTTTGTGTTTGTGTGTGTGTATGTGTATATATATATATATATATATATATATATATATATATATATATACATATATATATATATATTCTCCAGATTTTTCAAAATATGAAATATGTGTCTTATTATAAACTCTTAACTCATTCATATTCAAGTATGTGGATTTATAATCAAATTTTCTCAAGAGTATTCTAAAAATATTCATTCTCCTGATATACATATTTGTTTCTTAGTACTGAAAACTAACTTTAGTGAATGGTGCATACAAATCCTAATATTTCTACAGTAGCTGACCTAGTTAAACATCAATTCAAGTAGATTCCTATGGGACATGATGTGTATTTGGATGTTCGTTTTATTCAACACTGGTACATTACTATTTCTTCAATTTATTCACATCATTGGATATATATTTCATCCACAAGTTCGCAAGTTTATAGGCATTTGTTTCACATTCAATCATTTTCTTCTTCAGATCACATGTATTCCTCCATGTTTCTTGACTGGTCTTTTTATGAGACTTCTTTCCAAACACATTATTTTCGATTTCTAGGATCACTTTTGAAGCAATACTCACACACCTTTCATGATAATCCATAACCCTAATATTACATTTAGATGTATTACTGGTTGAAATGAATGATATTATATCAATACAGGATTTCTTATAATATTTCATATATTAATTCAATGCATTATTTAAAGTGGGAACAGTTAAATTATTTATTCAAAATGTGGTCTATTCATGCATTATGTCTATATTCATGGACACAGGGTACACCTCTTTGTACCCCCAATACTAATTTATAGCTCTTGAAAACCTTACTCCCAGAAATGCTTGAAGAAATGCTCATGTCACCTGATCCACATATACATTCTATGACAGTAATATTCTGGACAAAAAATGCAAAGGTCACACTTATGATTGTACCAAAGCCTAAAAGGAAAGTGAACATGGATTACTAAAAGCATCCATGTCCAGGTTTCCTAATGCTCTCAAATGTCAATCCTAATGGTCACTGCATATTTGTTTCTTCTTAAGATTATATATTCAAACTCAACAGTGTACAAAATGTCTAATCCTATCACTCACTTTATACTTTGCCAGATTTTTTAAAGTCTCTATTATTATCTGCTTTTCTACATATTTTTCAAAGTTCATCATTGTGACTGAATTTTCATATGTGCTGACATTTACATTCACTCTCTAACTGAAACCCTATTGCTAAAGAAATTTCCGTCCAAATCCTGTACTCACTCTTCTTCCTAAACCTACCGACTATCTACCTAATCCTACCGACTATCCCTTTTTGACTGGATGTTCTCTTCCTCATTCAATCATCCAATGTACAAGGTCCTATGCCATTGTAAATGGATTTATCTGAGACATCTGTGCAGAACCTAATTCAACACTACGTATCCCAATTATGGGCCCAATGCCCTTCTGGGCTTCAAATCCTAGATATTTGTTTTCATACATATATTTTACCAATATAATTTAATAAATATCGCAGGTTCCCAATAAAATTATTCATCTCTCAGAATGATTCCTAACAAAATCGAACCTGTTATTACCCAAACCATACACTGTTCCCTCAATCTAACTTTATAGAAAAGCAGGGACAGAGTTGGCCTTACAATACAGGAGTGTAGGGAAACTTCCACCTGATGAGAACCTCAAAGGTCCATGCAGAAATGATCCATGGAGAAGATGTAGGCAGCTATGAAGGACCTGAGGGAGGAAAAGTCAACTTCCATGGTAAACAACCTGGTCAAGATGAAGGGATGTGTCTGAATCAGCCTCTTTCATCTTAATGTAGAGAAGATGGACCAAACCAGGCCTGTGTGGAGAGCTGTTCCCGGGTGCCTATGGTTGATATACCATTCTAACTTGTGAAAATGTCAGAGCGAGTAGGTGCATCCTCCATCTCATGGGACTCTTAGAAGCAACTTTTAGGACAAAGTTGTTGTCAAGGCAGTGACCTCATTTAGTTCCTGAAGGAAGTGACCTCACCTCACTTCCTTGATGAAGGAACTCTCTGAACTTGGGATACAGGAAGTCAGGCACCCAGAGGTAGTCCCAGTTCATGTCCCAGTGTTCAAACTTGTTTGGATTTTCCAAGGACAGAGACAGTCTTTCTTGGTACCTACTGATGTGAGGATAGCCTAATGCCAGGAAGGTCTGAGGAGGGGCCTTTCCTGAGAAAGAAGGTACTGGCTCACCGCTGGCTCCTAACAGCTTCACAGAGTTGGACACGGAGACCAGATCTGAGACAGGACAGCCCATTATGGGTGAATATGTTATGGCCCACCAGTCAAAGGTCACTCCATATTTTCACAGACCTACTTGGGGGTCTGTGTGGGTGTGGGTGTGGGTGTGGGTGTGGGTTTGTCATTTTGTCTCATGTTCTGAGAATAGGTAGGAAAGTCCTTTTGTTTGGTTTGGTGTGAAATGTTTCTAGTAAGTCTTTTGACAAGGCGAGTATTTCTATGTCTGTGTATCCCACTGTGTCCGTGGTTGTAGACATTAGAAGAGAGAGTGCATCAATACATATGTCCTATCTAGTAGAAATCTTACCAGCATTCATCCTGTCCTATTTATGAATGGTCTGCGGCTTGCCATATGGATCGGCCACTCCTAATATCTTCCTAAGTTCCTATTTTCTTTCTGAATTTTGGCCAAACTCCAGAATAGGCTCATGGTTTTGTGTCCAAGATATGTACCACCTTTAAGCTCTGTGACATGGCCATGTACTGGATAGCTGAAGGCAATGGTGAACATCTCAGAAAACTCAGATATCAGTGTGACCAGGAAAGTCTCAGTGGAGAAACCCTGCTTTGGGCCTTTTGCTTACCTATTGTATTATTGCCCTGAATGTCAGGAAGGTCTTTGACTCAGGCCACCCCTTTGTGAAGACTGAAGAGTTTTCAAATGGAAGTGAATGGGCATCACCTTTGGCTCTTGGCTTAATTGCTTTGGAAAGGGATGTGTCTGAATCAGCTTTTTGGCCCTGTGTGAGGATGTGGCTTAGATTCTCAGCACCTAATGGATCTAAAAAAATCCCATGTGTGCATCCAAAACCAAAATAGCCAAAAGAGCAGTCATTGTGGATGAAGTCTCTCACCTTCCTCTGTAAGGTTCCTGACCTCCATCTTTGAGAATAGTGATCCTTTGGGTCAAATGAGTTCTTCAAATCACTACAGAGGCTAGGCCATAGGTGCTTGGGTTTTCTCATGACCCCAATTAACATAAGGAATCTAAACCCCACAGTCATTAGGCCACAAAATGGAGAATCAGAGCAGTATTAAGGGCAGGCCTCTTAGATCACTCCTGGTTCACAGGAAGGGTGTCCCTGCCACACTGACTTTAGGCAAATGGGAGAAAGGGACATTATTTTAGATACTGTCTTTGGCTTTGGCCCTCATGGAAACCTACAGCCTGAGGTTATGATTAGTGTCTATATGGAAGAAGATGAGGGCCATGTGGGAGTGTTTTGGTTTTAATTGTGGTCATTTTTGTGGCCGTTGGAAGAGATGACTGAGGACACCTGGGCTTGAACACTGGTGTGATTCCCCTTAGAGACTGAGTTATGGAACTGACCTCAAAGAAGTATTGCCATGTATTGTGATGGGATTTTAGGAGGCCACACATGAGAGTCGCCCTTGGAAACTGAGATCAAGGCCCAGGGTGGCTTTCCACAGAGCACTGGGAATCTCAGGAAGGATATCACATGATTTTATTCTTAAAGAATTGGCAGCCATAGTTGCAAGTCAAAACACAAAAGGATCACACATTGTAGACCTCAAACGCCTGGCTTAATGTGACCTTTTAGCCTGTCGTTGGGAAGCATTGCCTGTTAGAATTCTCCAGAGATTTCATTGAAATGAGCTTCCTCTCCATTTAATGGTTCCTGAATGAATTAAACCCCACAGTGCCTCAAACTTCATCTTTGAAAAAAGGCTAGATAAATACCATTAAATTTTTGAAATTCTCATGAACATGTGTCAGTGGAGAACCTTTGGATGTCTTATAGATGATCATGAGTGTACCAGACAGTGCCTTGATTGACTGGGTTTCATGAAAATCGTGTAGAACAGAGATGCCAGTAATTTGGAGCCCGATGAGTATTCGGCCTAGAGCAGTGGAGTGTAGGTGTTTGTTAAAACATCTGTGATGGGGTCATGTGGATCTGCCATTGGCTTCCAAATGGTTTGTGACTGACATGGTGCAGCCCCCATACCCTTGTATGTAAAGGCATCTTGTTATACGGAGAGGTTTCAGGGCAGTGTTTAGAATCAGATTTCTATTGTCAAGGGGGCAAGCTATGTGGGATAGAAGCCTGGTTGGTGCACTCTCCTGCAGACCCTTAACCAACACACGTGACAGAACTCCCTCCAGCACTCTGTCCTAGTTGACCTCCTCGTATTTCATGAAGCAAATACCAAACTCCCAGTGTAGCTGCAAGAAACACCATGAAAAGTAGAGGAAGACCAAATGGCTTCAAAGTCCACACTGGGAGACACTTTGCCCCCAAATGGCAACAAATTACCTACAAAGAGAGAATTCAGCCCTGCTGCCTCATGTTTATTGGAAAAAAAGAAACCATGTGCTCCAGGACACACAGAAGCAGACCCAGATTTGATGGTCTCACTACAAAGGAAGTTAAAACTCCTGACAACAACATATATTTCAAGTGCCCAACCTCAGAGGCAGTTTCTCAAGAAGTCTTTAGGCCAAGAGAGCTTCATGTTTGTGGAGTTTTTACCATGTACCTTACTTTTCGAAACACCTCTACCACCTCCAAGGTTGTTAACTACTGAGCATTTTCCATTCCAGATTTGTATTCACAGATTTTCTAACTCTTCTCCTCTTATTGTGTCTTACTTGGGGTGAAGGTAATGTCAAGGCATTGTTCTGAATGAGAGTAGGAAGACTTTTGGGTAGCATATATTTGCATACACATTGGATTCATTTTCCAATTTTCTATTCGAAATACTGAATCCCTGACTTTCAGAGGTAGAAGGAATTCTCCTTCAAAGAATAGCCTGACACTTACAAGAAACAGCCACGAGGAGACATCCTGTCTGGGAGACATCCTGTAGCCATCTGTCTCCCTGAGACATCCTGTGCCCATCTGTCTTTCTGAAACTTCCTGAGGTTATCTCACCTTGTGAAGACATCTAGGAAGTGCTGATAAGAGAGATTTCCCACATCCAGCATACAAATACCCCTGTGTGAACAATAAAAGTTTGCAGCTTGATCAGAACTCCTGTCTTGCTGTCATCTCTCGTGTCTCTTGTCCCTTCATTCCTCCCTATCTAGGTTCGCTGCCCACGTTGATGTGTCCTGCCGGCCGGGACATCTGGCGCCCACTGACTGGGGCTCGAGCTTTTGATTGAGGGGGACCCCGTCCTCCTGGAAGATTTGGTCAAGCGGAGCTTACAATAACCGCAGAAGACACCACCGAGAGACAGATCCAGGAGGAGGGTGGGGATGACACACGGTGATTGACCCACCATGGGGCAAGCAGTTTCGTCACATGATTTGTTTTTGTCAGGCTACAAGGAGTCCTTCCAGACATGGGGGGGCGTATTAAGAAAAAAGACTTAATTTTTTTTTTCACACATAAGAGAGCAGTGTCCATGGTTTCCTCTTGAAAGGACCATTGATGGTAAAAGATGGCTTAGAGTAGGAGACTGTTTAAAAGATTATTATGAATCCTTTGGCCCAGAAAAAGTGCCTGTTCCCACCTTTTCTTACTGGAACTTAATTAATAGAATTCTTAAAAGTTCACCCTTTGACAATGGTACCTTAAAAGTTGTCAAGGTTGGGAAAGAGACTATGCAAATACTTCTCATATCCCCTCGGCATGCCCATCAGTTAGTATAGACATAGACCCTTCTCAGGCTCCCCAGGACCGTGGGAACCTTCCTGGTCCCCCTCAAAATACCACCCTAATGAATAAGGCTCCAATGATTACCAACTGCCTTTATCCAGTTTTAAATACCGGAGACTCATTGACCCCTGTAGAGGAGGCTACCTTGGAGAAGGAAGCAGCTCGCTACCATTCAGAAGACCCTCCACCTCTCAAGACCCTGCCACAGCTTATAGGACTTACATATCCACCTCCCTCCTATATCCCTCCTGCCTTTTGTGCTCTGGCCCTTCAGGGAACAAATGCCCCCCCCCCGATATTTTCTCCCCACTTCCCTTGCCTAAACTGGCTCCTTTGTGAGCATCCTTTCAACATACACAGGAACAGATCCAAACTTTAAAAGAATTAAGATCCCTTCACTCTGAGCTCTCTTCATTAGCCTTAGGTATGGAGTCAAAGCAACTGGCCTACAGTTGTCTAATACAAAGGCGAAGCCACTCCATTGACCTGTGCTCGCCTTCCCAGTCACCACCAGTCTGATAGATAAGCCTGCCCAGGCTGAGGTCAAAGAATTAGACGAGGATAAAGAGGAGGAAGCGGGGAAATGGATTAAGGAGATCAGGACTCAGAGGATGAGGAGTTCAGCCCTAGGCAGGCAGGAACCCAGAGTCTACAAAAAATTAAGCCTGCATTTTCCTGAAAAACTTAAAAAGGCTTGTGCTCACTATGGCCCCATTGCACCCTACACGTTTGCTTTATTAGAAAGCCACAGCACACAATGACTTACTCCCAATGATTGGAAATTTTTAGACCAAGCTACTCTCAGTGCCAGAGACTTCCTGTTATGGAATGCAGATTTCAAAGAGCACTGTCGGGAAACTGCTCAAAAAATTTTAACTAAGACCTTCTCTAAATCCAGGACTTATGTTAAGCTAGTGGGCAATGAGCCTTTTGACAATAAAACTAAACAGGCACATTTCCCTGCTGGACTTTTGATGCAGATTCAGATGGCTGGCTTACATGCTTGGAGACACCTCCCTCAAAAGCCTCGGCTACCACTTCCCTGGCAAAAATTTGACAAGGGCCCGACGAGCCTTATAGCGACTTTGTTCCCCGGCTTAACCTAGCTGTGGAATGCTTGCTTGGACCAAGCGAAAGCAAAAGCGCTTTTGTAAAACATCTTGCCTTTGAAAACGCCAACCCGGCATGTCAGGATGTTCTTCAACCACATAAGGATAAAGGGAAACTTTCTGACTTTATTAGACTCTATGCAGGGGTAGGTGCAGCCCATGCCATGGGTCTTGCCCTAGGTGCCACCTTTACCAAGACCTTTCACAATCCTGGCTCACGTACTTGCTTTACTTGTAAACAACCTGGCCATTTTGCACGCAAGTGTCCGACAGGCAAAAAAAGCCTAGGAATAGCGTCTCCTTCAACTGGGGCTATACCGCCCCAAGCTATCCTTTGCCCTAGATGTGGTAAAGGTCATCACTGGACCAGTGAGTGTAGATCTAAGACAAATGCCCTCAGACAGCCTATTTTTTTCCTGCTTCTTGGGAAACTCCCTGCGGGGCCAGCCCCGGGCCACGACATCCCCCAGGACAAACCCAGGGGCAATAAGATTTGTTCCCTCCCAAACTCCCAACCTACCTCAAAATTCTTCTCCACAATTGCCTCCCTCCAACTAGCCACTCCAGGCAGCGCAGGATTGGACCTCTGTGCCACCACCGATACTATATTGTACTCAATGCAAGGACCCCAGATAATACCCACTGGAATTATGGGTCCCCCTCAATCTCATATGTGTGCCCTTATTTTTGGGAGAGCCTCTACTAACTTACATGGTGTTCAGGTCTTCCATGGCATTAATAATAATGATTTCACTGGAGAAAAAAAATACTGGCCACAGCTATTAATGGAGTTGTGGCCATCCCAGCACGAACAAGTCTTGCACAATTAATACTCCTTCCCTTGAATCCAGGAGGCACTTCCACCGCCCAAACCTACCGCAGAGGACTGCCTCCTTGGGCTGCTCTGATGTAAATTTGGTTCAACCCGTTTCTCACAGAAGACCCACAATTTCCTTACTTATTGAAGGAAAGGAATTCCAAGGAATTCTAGATACTGGAGCTGATGACACAATTATTTCTCAAAAATATTGGCCATCAGCTTGGACCCTCACCTCATCCTTGACTGACCTTAAAGGGATAGGACAGTCAAAAAATCCTCTGGTCAGCTCTACGGCTCTTAGCTGGACTTATAAAGAGGGTAATAAGGGAATTGTCACTCTTTTCGTTGTTCCTGACCTCCCTGTTAACCTATGGGCCCAAGATATTTTGAGTCAAATGGAAGTTATTCATGCCAGTCCCAATTCCATGGTAACTCATCAAATGCTTCATATAAATTTTGTCCCTGGTACAGGCCTTGGGAGACTGAGACAAGGACTGGTTGAGCCAATAAAACCCATACAAAAAACAAATACATATGGACTTGGGTATTCGGATTTTTAGTGTCGGTCTCTGACTCTCCTGTACCCCATGGAGATAAAATTATTTGGGAAACTCAGACTCTTGTGTGGGTGAATCAATGGCCACTTAACCAAGAAAATATGGAGGCTGCCTCCATGTTAGTGCAGGAACAGCTGGCAGCCGGCCATGTAGAGCCCTCAACCTCAACATCGAATACTCCAATTTTTGTTATCAAGTAAAAATCAGGCAAGTGGTGCCTTTTACAATATTTGTGTGCCATTAATAAAGCTATGTGCCCAATAAGAGCACTACAGCCAGGCATTCCCACACCAGTGGCTATTCCCAAAAACTATTGTAAAATGATTATTGAGTTAAAAGATTGTTTTTTTACCATTCCTTTACATCCTGCGGATAGACCCTATTTTGCCTTTAGTCTCCCTCGCATTAATTTTCAGGGCTCTATGCAGAGATTTCAATGGAAGGTTCTTCCCCAAGGTATGGCCAACAGCCCTAGTCTTTGCCAAAAATACGTTGCTCAAGCAGTAGACCCTGTGAGAGAGCTATGGCCACAAATTTATATTTTACATTATATGGATGATTTGTTAATTGCTGCACCTAATAACCATGACCTTAATAATTGTTACTTGGACATTTACAAAAACCTCACTTCCTTGGGACAACAGATAGCTCCTAATAAGGTTAAAACACAGGACTGTTATACCTATTTGGGCCTTAAACTTCAAGATAATCAGATCCAAATTCCTAAGATAGCACTATGGGTGGACCATCTTCACAACCTTAATGATTTTCAAAAATTCCTGGGGAATATTCAATGGCTAAAAACATATTTAAAATTACCACCTTGTGTACTTTTGTCCCTTAATGATATTTTGAGAGGTGATTCCCACCCCTCGTCCCCTCAAAAACTTACTCCCGAGGCATGACAGGCATTAAACCAAGTCACAGAAGCCATTGCCAAACAGTTTTTTACAGAACATTCTTATAACCTTCCTCTGGTTCTGGTTATTTTACACACTCCTCATACACCCACAGGAATATTTTGGCAACGAAATACACATTTTAGAAATAAAGGCTGCCTTTGCTTTGGGTCCATTTACCCACCACATTCTCCAAGGTTATTACTGTTTTTCTTGCTCAGGTAGCTTCTATTATTTTTAAAAGTCGTTTGCTATCTCGACAACATTTTGGCAAAGACCATGATAATATTTTAATTTCATATACTAAAGACCAAATCCAATTTTTACTACAGACGGAGGATGAATGGCGTATTGCCTTATCAGGCTTTTTGGGAACAATTGATAACCACCTACCCAATGACCCCCTTTTACATTTTGTCCAGTTACATCCATTTATTTTTGCCAAAATTACTCAAAAGGCTCCCATTCCTCAAGCCCTTACTGTCTTTACAGACAGTTCCAGTAATGGCCGAGCAGTCTTTGTTGTCAATAACCAGCCTAACACCTTTGATACTGTCTATCATTTAGCACAGTTTGTGGAATTGTTTGCAATAACACAAGATTTTAAAACATTTTTTGATAATCCTGTTAATATTTATACATACAGTGCCTACATTGCTCATTCTGTGCGCCTGCTTGAGATTTCACCCACCATTAAGGCTTCTTCCAATGTCGCCCATCGGTTTCACCAGCTTCAGCAGCTAATTCAGGCCAGACAACACCCATTTTTCTTAGGACACAGTAGGCCACACTCTGATCTTCCCAGCCCTCTAACACAAGGTAATGCCAAAGCTGATGCAGCAACTCGTTTCATCTTTCCAATTTTTGTTGGCTGCACTCAAAAGGCCACGGAGTTACACAATCTTCACCATCTAAATTCCCAGAACCTTCGATAACTATGTAAAATTACCAGGCAACAGGCACGAGAAATAGTAAAAGCATGCCCTGGTTGCCCTGTCTCCCTCCCCATTCAACACTTGGGAGTTAACCCCCGAAGATTACTGTCCAATCAGTTTTGGCAAATGGATGTTACTCATTTTTCTGAATTTGGAAAAACCAAATATGTACACGTTTCTGTAGATACCTTCAGTGGCCTTATTTTCGCATCACCACATTCTGGAGAGGCTATCAAAGATGTCCTTTCTCATCTTGTTTCAGCGTTTTCTGTAATGGGTAAACCAATACATATTAAAAAAAGATAATTGTCCTGCATATACCAGTGCCAAGTTTAAACAGTTTTGTGCTACCTCGCAAATTTGGCATACTACTGGAATTCCATACAAGCCTCAGGCATTGTGGAACGTGCCCACCTTACCTAAAGACTTGGCTAACCCGCATTAATGCTTCTGCACTTGTATTTACCACTCACAGGCATCGCCTTAATCATGCATTATTTGCCCTTATTTTTCTTTCCCTAGACAATGAAGGCCATTCGGCTGCAGACTGACACAGGCAATCCTCGTCCAATTCTGTTCGCCCACCTGTTATGTGGCACAATCCCATTACAAATAAATGGAAACGCCCAGGTCCTGTCCTCATCTGTGGACGAGGCTCAGCTTGTGTTTTGGACGAAGAGCAAGCAGCCCCAAGATGGTTACCAGAACGCCTGGTTAAACAGGTTAATGGCTTACCTCAACACTGGGATGGAGGCCCTCCCTCTGAGGACAAGTTTTCCTCTTTTTCAGATGCAGCCAACAATCTGTGTGAGGATCCTACTTAAGGCACTTATGCTGAACAGGATTGTACACGGAGGCTTTGGCCCTCCACCTTCCAACATCATGGAGTACCTTTTTGGCCCTCCCTGTGAACGCAAGGGAGGATCTTGGACTCAGGCTCCCACTAGTTTGACCCAGACTGCTGACTGCGTGACTAAGGTGGCTTACCTCCGGGCCGAGGTTGACCATAAACTCAGAGGAGTTCATCAGCCTAAATTGGTATGTGTTAACAAGCCAAAGATTATTCCCCCTAGTACAAGTAAAGCTCTCCAAAATTGTTCTGCAACTTGAACGCATACCCAAGCGATGCATGCCACTTGTTATGCGTCGGCCTCAATTTGTGTTAACAAGCAGGGAGAACAATTTTTTGAAGCCTCCCTAACTAAAACTCATGCAGCAGGAGGGACCACTATTCATTATACCCCCGTTCTTTTTGACCGGGGAGGAGAAGGCAAATACACCAAGCTACAGTCAGCTGGGTGCCAAGGCCCTGTTGGTAAACCCTCCTGCTGCCCCATTAAGGCACCTACAGGGGTCACTGATGGTGGAGGATTCCCTTATGCTGTCAAGCATCCTCAGATAATCAAACTTTTGAAACCCCAAATCCCTGAGCTCACATATCATCCCTTAATATAGCCAAAATGCCAGCTCCCAGGTTTAGATAACAATACATTAGATATTTTGGAAACTACCTTCTCCTTGCTTAATAATTCCAACCCAAATTTGCTGGTGATTGCTGGCTCTCCATGACAACAGGGGCAATCATGCCTATGGCAGTTCCTATTAATTCTATCATAGACGATGATAATACATGCCAACCCAGATTTCATTTAAAAGTACAGTCTATAGGCACTTTTACAATATGTCTTTTAGGCGCGATGCAAAATAATACCTATGATATTGATGTTGGAGTTACTTCCTTTGGAAATTGCTCAACAGTACAAAACTATTCTTCATCCACCCCATCTCTTTGTCCCTCCAATGGCACAGTTTTTATGTGTGGAGGAAACTCGGCCTTCCCGAGGCTTCCATCGAATTCTACCGTTGGCTGTGTTCTTGCCTTATTACTCCCTGATACAACTATTGTCCCAGGAGACGAAACTCTATGCATTCCTAGTCTAGACACCTCAGTCAAAAGACACAGGCGGGCAATACAGGCCTTACCACTCGTTGCCAGCCTTGGAATAACAGCTACTGTGGCCACAGGTACAGCTGGCTTAGGCATGGCTATACACTCTTAGCGTCGCCTGTCTCAACAACTTATAAATGATGTAAAAACTCTATCAGGAACCATAAAGATTTGCAGGACCTAGTAGACTCAATGGCAGAAGTGTTCCTTCAAAACAGAGAAGGCTTAGATTTACTGACAGCTAACCAGGGAGGTATTTGCTTGGCCTTAGGGGAACGATGCTCCTTTAATGCCAATAAATCAGCCATAGTACGCACTAAAATTAAGCAGCTTCAAGAAGATCTAGAAAAGAGATGAAGGGAACTTTTTGAAAATCCCCTCTGGACTGGGTTTAATGGATTTCTACCCTACCTTCTTCCACTATTAGGCCCTTTGTTGGGTTTACTTTTAATGGTGTCCATAGGACCCTGCATTATAAACAGGCTTGTACAATTTATTATAGAACAGATTAATATTTTGGCCTCTAAGCCCATACAGGTCCACTATCATCGCCTGGAGATGGAAGACCATGCTGCCAACATTTAAAAGGATGTTCTACCCTTCTCACAGGCTTATTTCTTAAGTTTACATCCCCACAGATCTCTCTTTCTTACATTAAACTATAAGTAACAGCTCTGACCAACCATCTTCTGCCATTGCCATAAGGGTTCGTCCTCCATGGGCCCCTCCACTTGGGGGAGGATGCACCCATGGAGTGAGGACGTTAGGCCATAATAACGGAGGGTGCAGGATGGACTGCAGGAGGATGTATCCACGGATCCCAAAACAGAAGACCTCTTAGTGACACGCTCTGGTGCATGGTGGTCAGCCTGCTTCCCCCTCAAAGCCGTCTCCTCCCAAAACATGCCAAGGCCACCACGAAATCTCCTAGTAAACATGCTCTCTCGAATCAGGAGATATTCTAAGGCCTGCTAGAGAAACAGAGCCTCTATCTCCCCCTAAAACATTGGCCGGTAAGGTATGGTCAAATATTTTATATAAGAAAGAGAGGTCAGGGGCTAGAAGGAAGTTCTCCTTCAAAGAATAGCCTGACACTGAAAAGAAACAGCCCCCTGGGAGATATCCTGCCTGGGAGACATCCCGCAGCCATCTATCTCCCTGAGACATCCTGCGGCCATCTGTCTTCCTGCAACATCCTGAGGTTATCAAACTTTCTGAAGACATCCAGCAACTGCCGATAAGAGAGCTTTCCCATCCACAACATATAAATTCCCATGTGAGAACAATAAAAGTTTGCAGCATGATCAGAACTCCAGTCGTGCTGTAATCTCTCGTGTCTCTTGTCCCTTCATTCCTCCCCAACTAGGTTCCTTGCCCACATTGATTTGTGCGGCCGGCCGGGACAACTGACACTAACCCATACCCTACTACACTCTGACTACTAATCCTAATATGATGGAGAAAAATAACCCAAACAGAATAGAAATACAAGCAGTTCAGAGGAGGCATGGTGTATATTTGGACTTGCCTTTTGCATGATATAGTGTAGGTGTTATAAATCTAGTTAATTTTTAATTGAAATCGTTCTCCATGTGTTTTTAAAGTTAACAAATATGTGAATTCCTGTCTCCATTTCTCTGTAGCCTATTCAACACATGTATTTTTATCTGCACATATAGAATCCTACTTGGAATCACACGTACATTCTTGTGAGGAGGCTGACTTGGCAGATACAAATTGTGAGAAGAGATCACTCCCCATAAACGCTGTTGGAACTCAAAATTCAATCTATGGGTGAGCTTCCTAGTAGAACAACATTTTACATAAATCCATGTTCAGTAACATAAATATTTTTGCATCTATGGATGATATATATTTCATGATGAATTTTGTTTGGCATATATATTGCTACTTTTTATTGTCTGTGTGTGTGTTTTGTATATATATACACTCTTCAGATTTTTCAAAATATGAAATATATGTGTCTTATATACACTCCCTAAATTCATTTATGTTCATGTATGTGGATTTATAATAAACTTTTCACAAGATTATTCTCAGAAATATTCATCCACCTGAAATACATATTTGTTTTCTAGTACTGAAAACTAACTTAAGTGAATGGTGCATACAATCCTAATATTTCTACAGTGACTGACACAGTTTAACATCAATGCAAGTAGAAATCTATCTGACATGATGTGTATTTTGAAGTTCATTTTGTTCAACACTGGTACATTACAATTTCTTCAGTTTATTCACATCATAGGATATATATTTCATCCACAAGTTCACAAATTTATACGCATTTGATTCATTTTCAATCATTTCCTGCTTCAGAACATATGTATTACTCCTAGTTTCCTGAATGGTCTTTTCATGACACTTATTTCCAAACACATTCATTTTGGTTTTCATAATCATTTTGAAGCAAAACTCACACATTCTTCATGATATACCATAACCCTAATTTTACCATTATATGTGTAACTGATTGGAATGAATGATTGTATATCAATATAAGATTCCCTGTATATTTTCTGATATCAATTCAATCCATTATTTAAAGTTTGAACCACTTTTATTATTTATTCACAGTATGGTCTATTCATGCATTATTTCTATATTTATAGACACAGGGTACATCTATTTGTATCCCCAATACTAATTTATTCATCTTCAAAATGTAGCTCCCAGAAATGTTGTCAGAAATACTCATGTCACCTGATCTACATATACATTTTATCACAGTAATATTCTGGACACATTATGAAAATGTCACACTTATGATTGTACCAAAGCCTAAGTGAAAGTGAGCATGCGTTACTAAAAACATCCATGTCCAGGTTGCCTAATGCTCTCTAATGTCAATACTATTGGTGAATACATATTTGTTTCTTCCTAAGATTATATATTCAACCTCAATCCTGTTAAAAATGTCTAATCCTACCACACAATTTATACTTTGCCTGATTTCCTAATGTCTCTATTGATTTCTGCTTCCCTACATATTATCCCAGTTCATTATTGTGACTGACTCTTCACATGTGCTGACATTTACATTCACTGTCTACCCGAAAGCCTATTGCTAAAGAACTTTTGGTCCCACTCTTATACTCACTCTTCTTTCTAAACCTACCGACTTTCGTCTTAATCGTACTGACTATCACTTTTTGACTGGATGTTCTCTTTGACATTCAATCATCCAAGGTACAAGGCAATTGTATATCGATTCATCTGAGACATCTGTGCAGAATATAATTCAAAGCTAAGTATCCCACTCAAAGGCCTAATGCCTTTCTGGGCTTCAAATCTTACCTGGATTTCTGTTTTCAAACTTATATTTCCCCTGTATATTCTTGAAAATATTGCAGGTTCCCAATACCATTAATCATCTTGCACAATGATTCCGAACCCAAATAGAACCTGTTATTAACCGTAACCATACACTCTTTTCTCAATCTCACTTTACAGAAGAGCAGGTACAGAGTTCGTCTTACAATACAGGAATGTAGGGGATCTTCCACCTGCTGAGAACCTAAAATGTCCATGCAGAAATGATCCCTGGATAAGATGTAGGCACCTATTGAGGAACTAAGAGAGCAAAAGTCATCTTCCAATGCAAAAACCCTGGTCAGAATGAAGGGATGTGTCTGAATCAGCCTCTCTCTTCTTAATGTAGAGAAGATGGACCAAACCAGGCCTGTGTGGAGAGCTGTTCCTGGGTGCCTATGGTTTACATACCATTCTAACTTGTGAAAGTGTCACAGGAAGTAGGGGCAGCCTCCATCTCATGGGACACTTGGAAGCAACTGAAGCAATTGTTAGGACAAAGTGGTTGTCACGGCAGTGACCTCACTCAGTTCCTGAAAGAATTGACCTACTTAACTTCCTTGTTGATGGAACTCTCTGAACTTGGTATCCAGGAAGCCAGGCACCCAGAGCCAGTCCCAGTCCCCGTCCCAGTGGGCTCAATTGTTTGTATTTACCATGGACATAGTCAGTCTTTCTTGGTACCTACTGATGTGAGGATGGTCAAATGACAGAATAGCTATGAAGAGGGTCCTTTCCTGGGAAAGTAGGTAGTTGCTCACCACTGGCTGCTGGCAACTTCACTTAGTTGAAAAAGGAGACAAGATCTGAGACTGTACAGGCCATTTCGTGGGAACAAAGTATGGCTCACCAGTCAGAGGACACTCCATATAGTCAGAGACCTACTTGGGGGAAGGAGGTGCCTTTTTGAGTGTGGGTGTGAGTATGTGGTTTTGTCTCATGTTCTGAGAATAGGTAGGAAAGTCGGTTTGTTTGTTTTGGGGTAGACTGTTTGTTGTATGTCGTTTGGCAAGGCGAGTGTTTCTATGTCTGTGTATCTTACTGTGTCAGTGGTTGTAGACAATAGAAAAGAGAATGCATCAATGGATGTGTTGTGTCTAGTAGAAAGCTCCCAGCATTCATCCTGCCCAATGTATGAATAGAGAGTGGGCAGCCTTATTGATGTGCAACACCTATTATATTCCTAAGTTTCAGTTTTCTTCCTGAATTCTCTCAACTCTCCAGAATAGGCTCATGGTTTTGTGTCCAAGATATGTAACACCTCCAAGCTCTGTGAAATGGCCATGTACTGAATAGCTGAAGGAAATGTGATCATCTCAGAAAACTCAAATATCAGTGTGAATAGAAAAGTCTCAGTGGAGAAACTCTGCTTTGGGCCTTTTACTTACCTATTTTTCTGTTGCCCTGAATGTCAGAAAGGTCTTTGCCTCAGGTCACACTTTGTGAAGCCTGAAGAAAATAGTTTTCAAATGGAAATGAATGGGCATCACCTGTGGCTCTTTCCTTAATTGCTTTGGAAATGGATGTGTCTGAATCAGTATCTTGGCCCTGTGTCAGGTTGTGGCTTAGATTCTCAAAACCAGATGGATCTAAAAAAGATGCCATGTGTGCATCCAAAACCAAAATGGCAAAAAGATCAGTTATAGTGGATGAAGCTTCTTGCCTTTCTCTATTAGTTTCCTGACATCCATCAAGTGAGAATAGGAATCCTTTGGGTAAAATTAGTACTTCAAACCCCTGCAGAGGTGCTTGGGTTTCCTCATGACTCCAAATCACATAAAGAATCTATACCTGACTGTCAGTAGGCCTCAAATTGGAGAATCAGAGCAGTATTAAGAGCAGGCCTTTTTGATCACTCCTGGTTCACAGGAAAGGTGTCCCGGCCACAATGACTTTAGGCAAATGAGGGGCAAGAGAACGTATTTTGGACACTGTCTTTGGATGTGCCCCTCATGGAAACCTCCAGCCAGAGGTTATGATTAGTATCTATATGGAAGAATATGAGGGCTATGTGGAAGTGTTTTGGTTTTAATTGTGGTCATTAGTGTGATGGTTGGAAAAGATGACTGGGTCCATCGGGGTTTAAACTCTGATGTGATTCCCCTTTGAGACTGCGTTGTGGAACTGACCTCAGAGAAGAATTGCCATGATTTGTGTTGGTATTTTTGGAGGCCACGCATGAGAGTCGCCCTTGGAAACTGAGATCTAGACCAAGGGCGGCTTTCCACAGAGCACAGGGAATCTCAGCCATGATACCATATGATTTTATTCTGAAAGCCTTGGAATCCATAGTTGAGAGTCAAAACACACATGGACCTCACATTGTAGACTTCTATGTGCCTGGCTTCATGTAACCTTTTGCCCACTCTTTGGGAAGCCTTGCCTGTGAAATTTCTCCAGAGCTTTCATTGAAATGATCTTCCTCAACCTTTAATGGTTCCTGAATGAATGGAAACCCACAGTGCCTCCAACTTCATCCTTGAAAAATGGCTACATAAATACCATGACATTCTTGAAATTCCCTTGACCAGGTGGCACTGGAGAACCTTCGATGTCCTGTTGCTAATTCGAGTGTACAAGACAGTGCCTTGATTGACTGGGTTTCATGATAATGGTGTAGAACAGAGATGTCAGTACGTTGGAGCCTCCTGATTAGTGGTCATAGAACAGTGTTGTGCATGTGTGTGATAAAACATCTGTGGTGGGGCCATGTGGATCTGCCATTTACTTCCAAATGGGTTGCGACTGACATGGTGCAGCCAGCAGAACCTTGTATGTAAAGGCATCTTGTTATTTGGAGAAATTTCAGGGCAATGTTCAGAATCAGGTTGCTATGGTCAAGGGGGCAACCTATGTGTGATAGAAGCCTATTTGGTGCATTCTCCTACAGACCCTGACACACGACACATGACAGAACTCCCTCCAGCACTGTGTCCCAGTTGAACTTTTTGTTTTTCGAGAAGCAAATACCAAACTCCCAATGCAGCAGCAAGAAACACCACAAAAAGTGGAGGATGACCAAATAGCTTCACAGTCCACACGGAGAGACACTTAACCCCCAGTGGCCACAGATATCTATAAAGAGAGAATTCAGCACTGCTTCCTAATGTTCATTGGAATATAAGAGACCATGTCCTCCAGGTCACATATATGCAGACCCAGCTTTGATGGTCTCACTACAAAGGAAGATAAAGCTCCTGACAACAACATATATTTCAAGTGCCCAAACTCAGAGGCAGTTTCTCAAGAAGTCTTTAGGCCAACAGAGCTCCATGATTGTGGAGTTTTATCCTGTCCCTTACTTTTGGAAACTCCTCTTGCACCTCCAAAGTTGTGAACTCCTGAGCAATTTCCATTCCAGATATGTATTCACAAATTTTATAACTCTTCTCCTCTAATTGTGTCTTAATTGGGGCGAAGGTAATGTCAAGTAATTGTTCTGGATGAGAGTGGGTGGATTTTTGTGTAGCACATATTTGCATACACATTGGATTCATTTTCCAATTTTCCATTTGAAATACTGAAAAACTGACACTACCCCATACCCTACTAAACTCTGTCTACTAATCCTAATATGATGGAGAAAAATAACCCAAACAGAATTGAAATACAAGCAGTACAGAAAAGGCACAGTGTATAGTTGGACTTGCCTTTTGCATTATATAGAGTAGGAGTTATAAATCTACTCATTTTTTTGTTGAAATAGTTCTCAATGTGTTTTTAAAGTTAACAAATATATGAATTCCTGTCTCCCTTTCGCTGTAGCGTATTCAGCACATGTATTTTTATAAGCACATGTATAATCCTACCTGGTACCACATGTACACTATTGTGTGGTACCTGAATAGGCAGATACAAATTGTGAGAAGAGATCACTCCTCCTAAACGCTGTTGGAACTGAACCTTCACCCTATGGGTGAGCTTCCTAGCTGAACAACTTTATATATAAATCCATGTTCAGTAAAATAAATATTTTTGATCTGTGGATAATATATATTTCATGGTGAATTTCAATTGGCATATAGTGCTAATTTTTAATATCTGTGTGTGTTTATTTTCAAAATATGAAATATATGTGTCTTATTATACATTTCCTAAATTCATTCATATTCATGTATGTGGATTTATAATAATCTTTTCACAAGATTATTTTCAGAAATATTCATCCACCTGGAATACCTATTTGTTTCCAACACTGAAAACTAACTTAAGTGAATGGTGTATACAAATCCTAATATTTCTACAGTTACTGACTCAGTTTAACATCAATGCAAGTAGACTCCTATGGGACATGATGTGTATTTTGAAGTTCATTTTTTTCAACACTTGTACATTACTATTTCTTTAGTTCATGCACATCATTGGATATATATTTCATCCATAAGTTTGCAATTTTATTGGCATTTGTTTCACTTTCAATCACTTTCTACTTCAGAACACATATATTTCTCCATGTTTCTTGACTGGTCTTTTCATGAGAATTCTTTCCAAACACATTATTTTTGATTTTCATAATTACTTTTGAAGGAAATCTCACACACCCTAGATAATGAACCATAACCATAATATTACCATTAGATGTATAACTGGTTGGAATGAATGATTGTATATCAATAAATGATTTCTTATATATTTTCAGATATCAATTCAATACATTATTTAAAGTGGAACCTGTTATATTATTTAAACACAGTATTGTCTATTCATGCATTATCTCTATATCCATAGACACAGGGTACACGTCTTTATAACCCCAATACTAATTATTAGGTCTTGAAAATATTCCTCCCAGAAATGGTGGAAGAAATACTCATGTCACCTGACCTACATATACATTTTATCACAGTAATATTCTGGACACAAAAAGCAAAGTTCACACTAATGATTGTACCAATGGAATGGTCGAGTGAGCATTTTAGGAAGAGACCACCAAGAGACTGTCTCATGCAACAGCAAAGTGTGTATTGGGGGTCCAGCATGCTGCAGCTCAGAGCTCACTTGAATTTAGCAGAGAGCCCTGAGAATAGCTTAAGCAGAGCTTATGTACTTTCTTTGGTGTAGGCAGGGTGTGAAGTTTATTGATGGGTCAGGGTGAGTGGGCGGTTTGCTTGCAAATGTGTGAGGGAGTACATTCTGCAGTTTGGCAGTTGGGGACAACACATTCTGGGAACAAGATTAGCAAACAGTTCTCAAGATTTCAACAGTGTTTTGTTAAGCATACAGAAAAACAGGAAGTGACAAGTACCTATTTAATAAACCTTTCATTTCCCACTTCTTGTTCTGGTTACTTTTAATCAAAAAAGTGATCATTGGGGGTTGTCACATTTTATGTCTGCTAGTGAGTTATATTGTTGTCTGATTACCATAAGTTTAACTTGTCCAATTTGAGCTTGGAGAAAGAAAACTACACGGTTGAGCAAACAGGCCCCCACAGTTAGCAATAATATGAGGATTATTAATGGACTGGCCAAGGCAGATAAAAGCGTAGTTAACCCAAGGGACTGTGTGAACCAAGACTCAAACCACACTTTTTGGGCCTCTGTCTCTCGTTGACGCTCTTCAAGGCGTTTTCTTAATTTACTCATAGATTCTTTTACAACTCCAGTATTGTCAGCATAAAAAAAAAATTCTTCCCTCATTGCAGCACAAAGGCCCCCTCTCTCATGAAGAGGAGGTCCAACCGTCGCCTATTGTGTGAAACTACTTCGGAGAGAGAGGTTAAAGATTCCTGTAAAGCTGGGATTGAGGTTTTTAATATCTTTAAGCTTTGGTCTATTGCTGCTTCTCATTGAGTCATTTGTTGTGTCCCATGGACTAGGTCAGTGGTTCCTGTGCCCACACCTGCAGCAACTCTTATTCCAAATAGGATGGCTAAAGTGAGGGATACAGGTTCCCAGCGGAACCGGGTTTTATGCCCCCCCCATTTGAACTTTAAATGAACCTGTGTCATGATAGAGCACTCTGGGAAACATCTGCACCATTACATAACTAATCACATCTATTGACCATTTTATGAACACATAAACAATAATTAAGTATATAGAATTATACTGTTGAAGGAACAGACAAGGAAAGGCACCTAAGATAGCACCGAAGCTATGGAAGCAGTCCTATTTGGTTGCAAAAGGATGTAGAGAGCATTGCTTCTGTTGTAATCAATTAATCCTCTGAACCCCAAGTTTAGGTTGTTTCAGAATTTTGCAGCCAACATGTAAGGGAATGGGCTCAGAATATCACAGTCTGCAGAAGTTCACAAAAAGCAGTTTTTGTTTCTGTTTTATTTCTTCTATTTTGGCAAGTTAACTTTTTAAGGACACCTGGTAGGGGGAGAGCTTTCGTCTTCTCTTTTTTTTTTCTCCCTGCCAGCTGTTAAAATGGAGCCCAGTTGGTAACTTCTTTATCTTAGAAATGTAGCAATCTCTGTGAAGCTCCAGCTCAAGGCCAGAGGCCTTGTTCACATATTTTGTGAAAAACTAGTAAGGGGTGTCTAGCTTAGGAGTGCTGATTTTTCCAGCCAGTGGCAACTAGAACAGGGCAACAAGAAAAGAGGAAGTTTATCTACATTGAACTCTTTCATAGGGATTATTTTGCTGAAAGTCCTAAAGTCAGTCATGGTGAAGACTTCTGGAGAAGGTCACTTAAGAATTTTCTGTGGTCTTGGTACAGAGGGGGAAGAGTGGAAGGCAGGGGGTGAGAGCAGCTCCATGGATCTGAGAATCAGGAAGGAGAGATTAAAAGACTAATGGGAAAGGGGTTTGGGATTTTGCTAGCAAAAAAAACTTGAGCAGTAGAGCAAGTAGAGCAGAGGGGAAGATGGGAGTGAGTATCTCAAAAAGCCTGTGAGGGATTTTAAATTCTTAGTAACCTGTATTCAGTTTTGACAATGCAACTTTAAAGGTAATTTTTATTACATCTTGGATAGGGGTCTGAGGGCTCTTCTCAGCTGGTTTGAGCTTTGGGTTAGCAGGTAAGAGGACCTGTTGGGACCCATTGTGGGCACTGACAGAAGAATAGAGGAGTGTCTGGGTTTAGGGGTACCTAAGTACCAGCTACCTCAGCAAGGGGGCAATGATCTGAGAAAGGGTAGAGGTTTGGGTTTTTGATCTAGTAATTGGAGGGGAGAAATCAAATTCCTGAGGTGAAAGTGACAGCAGATAGTCTGGAGCAGAAATCTGAGGGTGAGGATCTATTAGAGAAGCATAGTTCAGGATGTGAGCAAAGGAGGAAAAAGGCCTGCACATAGGGGAATTTCCTTCAACCCTTTTGAGCACTTGCCGAAGTTAAAAAGTCCATGCAGAATTTGAGGATCTAGAGACCCCTCTGGGGGACATGGATTTTGGTTGTCTAATTGGTAATATGGCCAATGCTGTGTACTGAATTTGATGAGGAGTTTGGGTTCCAGCAGGCAGCCCCTGTATGCTCAGATCGCCATGACTTACAGAAGAAGTCGGCTTTTCCCCACACAGCCATGGCTGTTTGTGGATTTGATAGTCCGCCGGGCAAACATAGTAATCTAGGCTAGCCAAACTGCATCTGGCTCACGTGTCCCTACATCCATAATGTTGGTTTCCATTACCTATGGTACGAAAGTGATTTAATGGAATTTTAGTGGAATCCTGTTCATCAGGGCTATCCCAATATGAAAGACCTATAGGTAGCTGACAAATGTCTGGGTGGAGGGATGGCCACCAGGTCCCTCAGTGGGCTGTATTCGAGGTAGACCATACTTGTTGTCTAGTAGGATTTTTGATCAGCCATCGCTGCTGAACGGGCTGATGATGCTTAGGAATACTGGTGGCCAAGGGGAGAGTCTATAGCCTTATCCACATGGCGAACACACAGTTTGAAAGGTTTACCAGTCTTTTCCAGCTTCCAGCCAGAGTGGGGACATGGGGCAGGCTTGAGATGAGAGGCATTGATCCAGGAAGTGATTCCGTCTACCTTTACCACTGTAGGTGTTATAAGTAGCACCTGGTATGGTCCTTTACACCGGGGTTTCAGGAATGACACCTGATGTCGTCTTTAGTAGATGAGGTGTCTTACTTGATATTGATGTGGAGTCCCATCATACCCTGGTTGGTAGGAAGGGGCCAGATGTTTCAACAAGTACCGCTGAGTTCTTTCAAGAGCTTTAAGTCTGGCAAGCAAGGGGGTGTGGAAGGGATCATTAGGTCTTAGAGTTGGGGTTAGGTCCCTTACTGGAGCAGGGGCACCATAGAGAATTTCATAGGGGGTGAGGTTAGACAAAGAAACAGAGGGAGTATTTCTTGCATGAAACAGTGCAGAAGGCAAGAGCATAGTCCAATCTTTTATGCCAGTTTCTAAGCTTAATTTCGTTAAGGTCACTTTAATGGTTCTTTTTATTTTTTTACCTGTCCTGAGCTCTGGGGTCTATAAGCACAATGTAACTTCCAATAAACCCCTAGAATTCTGGCTAACCCCTGTCTTACCTGGGCCATGAACGCCGGCCCATTATCAGACCCATATTACCTTAGGCAGGCAGAATCTTGGAAAAATATCTTTCAGGATCTTTTGGACCACCATTTGGGCCGGTTTTTTTTTTCTTTTCTTTTCTTTTCTTTCTTTTTCTTTTCTTTTCTTTTCTTTTTTTTTTTTTTTTTTTTTTTGTTGGGGATGCTTCAATCCATCCTGAAAATGTATCTACAAAGACTAGGAGATATTTAAGTCCATACATTGCTGGCTTAATTTCAGTAAAGTCAACTTCCCAATTCCCAGAATTGTCCTGGTCTGGTTCCTCATAGGTGCTTTCCTGCAAGAAGCTTGGAAGTGTAAGCATTAACCAATTGACAGACCCGACAGGCTTTTGTTACCCATTCAGTTCTTCCCTTTCTCTTTGAATTGGTTAGTGGAAAACTCTGTTCTTGATCCTTCAGGAATGCCTGCAATTTCTTTGAACCAAGGTGAGTGAGTTGATATACATTTTAACTTAGTGTAGGGCTTTCTGAAATTGCAGGCTAAGCTCAGTGAAGTTGAGGGTTCAGTGTCAGAGTCTTTAGGTGTTATCAAAAGCTTCCTGGTTCTCAGGGGTTCATTGGAAATGGGCATCTCCCTTTAGCACCGGGTATAAAGGAGCAGCTAATGATGCAAACCCAGGTATCCATAACCTGCAAAAGCCAGCAGTCCCAAGAAACTCTCTGAGTTGTCTGCTGTTAGATCTGTGTGGTATCTGCACAACAGTTTGTTTTCTTTGCTCAGTGAGCCATCCTTTACCGCCCCTAAGTGAATAGCCCAGGAAGATTACTTCATGCTGGCAAATTTGGGCCTTTTTGGCAGAAGCTCTACACGCCAGGTTAGCAAGCTCAGATAATAGTGCTTGGGTCCCAGATTCACAGTTTTCCTTAGTGTTGGCTGCCAGTAGCACGTCATCCACATGTTGAAGCAGGGCGTATAGTTCTGAAGTTGTTGAGATCTCTGTGGAGAGCTTCATTAAAGAGAGTGGGGGATATTTTGAAACCCTGTTCGAGTCTAGTCCAAGTTAGTTGACCAGACGTTCCGGTTTCTGGGTCTACCCACTCGAAAACAAACAGCAACTGACTATCTTTATGCAGAGGCAAGCAAAATAAAGCATCTTTTAAGTACAGAACAGTATACCATTTCTGCTCAGGGTTCAGAGTGCTAGGCAGATTGCACAGATTAGGTACCATGCGGTGAATGTCCTGCACTCTGTTGTTGATCTCTCGTAGGTCTTTAACAGGGTGATAGTCCCCGGTTCCTGGCATTTTTTAATGGTAGCAGGGGAGTGTTGCAGGCTGATTAACAGGGCCTTAGGACCCCTAAGATCAGATATTTTTGAATATGGGGCCTTATCCCATTTTTAGATTTTTGCCCAGAGTATATTTTTTGACATTGATTGGAGAGGCTGAGGTTTTTAACTCCACTGTTATTGGAGGTTTTTTAATGGGCAGGCCTAAGCCATCAGTTTTTGTCCAGGCATCTGGGTAATATGTTATCCAATTCTGGGGTAACGTGCCTGTTTGATCAGTCTTGTGTGGTGTGAAGAGTTGATGTTCATCTTCTACTGACAGTTAAAGCTGTGACTATAGGAGTTTTTACTGAAGGATTTATAATTTTCACTTTGGGGCCTTCAGGGATAAAAGTTATTCTGGCCCGGAGCTTGGTGAGCAGATCTCGGCCCATTAATAGGGCCAGGCATCTTGGGATTACTAGGAAGGAGTGATGGATTTTTCCTTTCCCCAGGTCCATGATCCTCTTAGTTGTCTATGCCCGATATTTACTGCCATTAGCCCCTTGAAATAGAGACCTTTTATTTGATGGAGGGCCCAATGGGGCTTTAAGGGCTGAGTATACTGCCCCTGTATCCACTTCAAAGTGTGCTGGGGTACCCTCCACTTCAAAAGTTACCCTGAGCTCGGGAAGAGGATCTGAGCCCCGACTTTCTTAGTCATCCTCCAGAGACAGAATGTCTGGCTGGTGTGGCTGTCTCATTCTCGGGCTCTTTTTGGCCCAGTGTCCTTTTTCTTTTGAGTAGGCATATTGATCTGAGGCAAGGGGTGGCTTTTGGTGTGTGCCCAGGTATCCCTTCCTGTATCCCTGTTTCTTAATTTCTGTCCTATTTTTTGTTGTGACCAGGACCTTAGTCAATGCATTAGTCTATCTTTTGCTTCTCGCATCCTCTCTTTGCTCCCTTTCTTTCTTCCTCCTTTGTTCCTTCTCTTCCTCAGTTTATCTCTTATAGTTTACTTTTTTAGGCTTCTCTGACTAAATCTCTCAAAGCCATATCTTGTAATCCATCTACGCATTGTAACTCTCTTTTAATATCCAGGGCAGCTTGCCCAATGAAGGCCATCATGACAGATGGCTTTTGATCCTCTGCCTGAGGATCGAAAGGAGTATATCTCCTATATGCCTCCATAAATCTCTCTAGAAACATAGAGGGAGATTTATCAGGCCCTTGAATAATCTCTCTAACCTTGGCCCAATTAGTTGGTCACCTTAGCGGCTGCTTGGAGACCCGCTATTAGAGCCCGGCAATAAGTGGACGTATGCTACCTACCTTCAAACGTGTTGGTGTCCCAGTTCGGTTGGTTCAATGGGAAGCCGGCTTTGATGATGTGGGAAGAGGTGTCGGTCACCCATCTTGTCCGAGGATATTTTTTTTTAGCTTCCAGAAGGTTTTTCTCTTGTTCCTCTGTCATGAAGAGAGTCTGTAGGAGTTGTTGGCAGTCATCCCAAGTAGGCAGGTGTGACAACGCCGGCAAGTTCTTTGAGTTCTTTTACCGGGGCCAGCTTTGTCCACGGAAGGAGTGGCTTTGTGTGCTGCCGGGTAGTAATCTGGAGGGCGCTGGGCCGGCCTAGCTTCCTCCAATGGTGGAGAGGCTGAGTCAGCAGCAAGGGAATCACTTAGAGGGTGTTGGGTGTTGGGGGAAGAGGGTAGGGGATAAGGAGGGTGCGGAGAGTCTAGTTGAGTCTTGAGACTTAGGAAGAACAAAGGGTGGAGGAGGAGGAGCAGAGGGTTTGAGAGATAGAATCATGGGGGAAGGTGGAGGAGCGGGGGCAGGGAAAAGGAAAGGCTTCACAAATGGAGGAGGAGATTTGCAGAGGTCCTGCAAAGTTAAGATATATGGCTTTTGATCTGGATGGCTATGTGGCCCCAGTTGAAAGACAATATTTCTGACTTTTTGAATTAGTGGGGAGTAGAAAGTTTCTTTAGG
Organism: Callospermophilus lateralis; assembly: GCF_048772815.1. Lineage (NCBI taxonomy): Eukaryota > Metazoa > Chordata > Mammalia > Rodentia > Sciuridae > Callospermophilus > Callospermophilus lateralis. The sequence goes on from NW_027511677.1 coordinate 139,875, forward strand.
GGCCATCCGACTCCAAAGGTGGGTCATTTTGAGGCACGGAGAGTCTGCCAGTTCGGCGTTTTACTGAAATAGAAAGATTCTGAGCCCTTAAGTGGACTTTGGTCCACTGAACAAGAGTCAGGGACAGAGGCATTGAAGTGCTCTGTCCCATAATGAAAGATATACAAACAGTGAAAGCAATGACACACAACACAGACAAGACAAGACAATAAAGACAGGCAATGGACGTCCAATACTGAGACCAGGACTGATTAGCCAGCAAAACCTGATGTGCTGGCAAAACCGAATCCGAAACAAAAAAATCACTGAGTCGAGGATACTATTGTTCCTCTATTTTCCGAATCCTCTGGGGGCATCCCCCAGGAACGTGACCTGTGGCTCGGTGACACGTCTGTCAGCCAGCATCTGAGAGAGCTCACGCTCATCACCGATAGCCATTTTGCAAAGCCCTAACCTGAAACCTGAAACACGAAAGTGGTACCTTACTTATCCTGATAGGAGCTCGTTGGGAGTCTTTCGTACACCACTGATGGATCTTGCTGGGGGTTTCAGATGTGAAGTTCTGGCAAGCATTGGAGGAAGAGACCACCAAGAGACTGTCTCATGCAATAGTATAGGGTTAATAGGGAGTACAGCATGCTGGGGCTCAGACCTCACTTGGATAGAGCAGAGAGCCCTGAAAGAGCTTAAGCAGAGCTTATATTCTTTTCATGGAGAGGACAGGGAGGGAAGTTTATTGATGGGTCCGGGCGACTGGTCGGATTGTGAGCAAATGGGTGAGAGAGTACATTCTGCAGTTTGGCAGTTGGGGACAACACATTCTGGGAACAGGATTGGCAAACAGTTCTCAAGATTTCAACAGTGTTTTGTTAAGCATACAGAAAAATAGGAAGTGACAAGTACATATTTTATTCACCTTTCACCAAAGCCTAAAAGGAAAGTGAGCATGGATTACTAAAAACATCCATGTCCAGGTTGCCTAATGCTCTCAAATATCAATCGTATTGGTGACTACATATTTGTTTCTTCCTAAGATTTTCTATTCAACCTCAACCCTGTTCAAAATATCTAATTCTATCACTCACTTTATACTTTGGCTGAATTCCTAATGTCTCTATTGATTTCTGCTTTCCTACATATTTATCCCAGTTCATCATTGTGATTGACTCTTCACATGGGCTGACATATGCATTCACTCTCTACCCGAAACCCTATTGCTAAAAAACTTTTGGTATCAATCCTATACTAACTCTTCCTTCTAAACCTACCAATTATCTTCCTAATCCTACTGACTATCGCTTTTGGACTGGATGTTCTCTTCGACATTCAATCATCCAAGATACAAGGTCCTATGACGCTGTATGTTGAATTATCTGAGACACCTGTGCAGAACATAATTCAAAGCTAAGTATCCCAATCAAGGGCCAAATGCACTTCTGGGCTTCAATTTTTACCTAGATTTCTGTTTTCATACTTATATTTCACCTCTATATTCTTATTAACAAGGCAGGTTCCCAATACCATTATTCATCCTGCAGAATGATTACTAACATAAATCAAACATGTTATTAACCCTAACCATACACTGTTCACTCAATATAACTTTACAGAAGAGCAGGGACAGAGTTGGTCTTACAATACAGGAATGTAGGGAATCTTCCACTTGCTGGGAACCTCAAAAGTCCATGCAGAAATTATCCCTGGAGAAGATGTAGGCAGCTATGAAGGACCTAAGAGAGCAAAAGTCATCTTCCATGGCAAACAACCTGGGCAGGATGAAGGGTTGTGTCTGAATCAGCCTCTCTGATCTTAATGTAGAGAGGATGGAACAAACCAGGCCTGTGTGGAGAGCTATTGCCAGGTGAGTAGGGTGGATACACTATTTGAACTTGTGAAAGTGTCACAGGAAGTAGGGGCAGCCTCCATCTCATGGGACCTATGGAAGCAACTGTTAGGACAAAGTGGTTGCCAAGGCAGTGACCTCATTCAGTTCCTGGAGGAAGTGACCTACCTCACTTCCTTGGGAAAAAACTCTCTGAACTTGGGGTCCAGTAAGCCAGGCACTCAGAGTCACTCTCAGTCCCAGTTCCAGTAGGCACACTTGATTGGATTTACCAAGGACAGTGTCAGTCTTTCTTGATACCTACTGATGTGAGGATGGCCAAATGCCAGCAGAGCTCTGAAGAGGGCCCTTTCCTCAGAAAGCAGGTAGTGGCTCACCACTGGCACCTGACAACGTCACAGAGTTGACCAAGGAGACAAGATCTGAGACAGGACAGGCCATTTCCGGAAAACATACTAAGACCCACCAGTCAGAGGATACTCCAGATAGTCACAGACCTACTTGGGGGAAGGACATGACTTTGTGGGTGTGGGTGGGAGTTTATAGTTTTGTCTCATGTTCTGAGAATAGGGAGGAAAGGCGGTTTGTTTGTTTTGGAGGGGACTGTTTCTAGTAAGTCGTTTGACAAGATGAGTGTTTCTATGTCTGTATGTCCCACTGTGTTCGTGGTTGTAGACATTAGAGAAGAGAATGCATCAATGGATGTGTCCTGTCTAGTAGAAAGCTTCACAGCATTCATCCTGCCCAATTAATGAATGGACTTTGGCTTGCCTTATGGATGGGTAACACCTACTATCTTCCTAAGTTCCTGTTTTCTTCCTGAATTTGGGCCACTCTCCAGAATAGGCTCATGGTTTTGTGTCCAATATATGTACCATCTCCAAGCTCTGTGATATGGCCATGTACTGGATAGCTTAAGGGATTGGGGGAATATCAGAAAACTCAGATATCAGTGTGACCAAAAAAGTCTAAGTGGAGAAACCCTGCTTTGGGCCATTTGCTTACCTATTGTTCTGTTGCCCTGAATGTCAGGAAGGTCTTTGCCTCAGGCCACCTCTTTGGGACGCCTGAAGAAAACAGTTTTCAAATGGAAATTAATGGGCATCACCTGTACCTCTTTGCTTAATTGCTTTGGAAAGGGATGTTTGTGAATCAGCCTCTTGGCCATGTGTGAGGCTGTGGCTTATATTCTCAGCACCTGATGGATCTAAAGAAAGATTCCATGTGTGCTTCCAAAACCAAAATGGCCCAAAAAGCAGTCTTTGTGGATGAAGTCTCTCGCCTTTCTCTATAAGGTTCCTGACATCCATCTAGTGAGAATAGGGATTCTTTATGTCAAATGAGTTCTTCAAAACTCTGCAGTGGCAAGTCTTTAGGTGCTTGGGTTTTTTCATGACACAAATTCAGATAAAAAATCTAAACCCGACAGTCAGTAGGCCTCAAATTGGAGAAGCAGAGCAGTATTTACGTCAGGTCTATGGTCACTCCTGGTTCTCAGGAAGGGTGTCCAGGCAACCCTGACTTTAGGCAAATGAGGGGCTAGGAAGGTTATTTTGTACACTGTCTTGTGATGAGTCCCTCATGGAAAACTCCAGCCACAGGTTATGATGAGTGTCTATATGGAAAAAGATGAGGGCTTTGTGGGAGTGTTTTGGTTTTAATTGTGGGGATTTGTGTGGCGGTTGGAAGTGATGACTGGTTCTACCTGGGTTTGAACTCTGGTGTAATTCCTTTAGAGTCTGAGTTCTGGAACTGATCTCAGAGAAATATTGCCATGAATTGTGTTCGGATTTTAGGAGGCCACGCATGGGATTCGCCCTTGGAAACTGAGATCAAGGACCAGGTTTGTTTTCCACAGAGCCTGAGAATCTCAGCCAGGATATCACAAGATTTTTTCTGAAAGATTAGGCATCCATAGTTGAGAGTCAAAACACCCACGGACGTCACATTGTAGACCTTGATGGGCCTGGATGCATATGAGCCTTTGGCCACTCAATGGGAAGACTTGCCTGTGAGAGTACTCCACAGCTTTCATTGAAATGACCTTCTTCACCATTTTATGGTTCCTGAATTAACTGAAACCCACAGTGCCTCCAACTTCATCCATGAAAAATTGCTAGTTAAATACCATGAAATTTTTGAAATTCCCTTAACCAGGTGGTACTGGAGAGCCTTTGGATGTCTTGTTGTTGATCATGAGTGTACCATAGAATGCCTAGATTGTCTGGGTTTCATGAAAATGGTGTAGAACAAAGATGCCAGTAAGTTGGAGCCTGCAGAGTAGTGGGCCTATTTCAGTGGTGGGCAGGTGTGTGATAATACATCTGTGGTGTGGCCATGAGGATTTGCCATTGCCTTCCAAATGGCTTGTGAGTGACATGGTGCAGCCAGCAGGCCCTTCTATGTAAAGGCATCTTTTTATATGGAGAGGTTTCAGGACAAATTTCAAAGTCAGATTGCTATGGACAAGGGGGCAAGCTCTGTGGGATAGAATCCTGGTTGGTGCATTCTCCTGCAGACTCTGACCCACCACAAGTGACAGAACTCCCTCCAGCACTGGGTCCCAGTTGAACTCATTGTATTTCATGAAGCAAATACCAAAATCGCAGTGCAGCAGCAAGAAACACCACTAAAAGTTTAGGATGACAAAATGTCTTCACAGTCCACACTGGGAGACACTTAGGACCCAGTGGCCACAGTTTACCTACAACGAGAAAATTCAGAACTGCTGCCTCATGTTCATTAAAATATAAGAAACCATGTCCTCCAGGTCACACAGATGCAGACCCAGCTTTGATGGTCCCACTAGAAAGGAAGCTAAAGGTCCTTACAACAACATATATTTCAAGTGCCCAACCTCAGAGGAAGTGTCTCAAAAAGTCTTTAGGCCGGCAGAGCTCCATGTTTTGTGAGTGTTTTCCTGTTAGATCTGGACACAAGAGAAGACCACTGACACCAATAAAAATTAAATTAAATTAAGCTTATTATTTTCACTGGCCATCCTGCCTCTCCCTCCCAAAATGGCGGGAACAAGACAGCAACCCCAGCTTTCCTACAGCCCAGCTTCATGGACCAGAAATTTACACAAAATGGGCATTACATTTAACAGAACTCTGACAAGCATCACACTAATGGTAGTTTATATATATATATATATATATATATATATATATATATATATATATATTTTTTTTTTTTTTTTTTTTTTTTTTTTTGCTGTCCCTACATCAGAATTTATGAGGACCATTAGAGCCTCAGAGAGGGTTGTTGTCTGGCCAGGGAGGGCAAATATTTATGATATGTCACTAAAGTTTCAGAGAGGGCTGCTATCAGGTCGGAGAGCCAGACATGGCTCAGTTCAAACACTGGCAGGCATTCCAAGCAGGTTCAGAATTTTCAGTAATTTATGGTAAAGCCAAAATTATCTTTTCATGGCTTTTTGGCAAGATGGCTTCCAATTTTAATAAAAGATCAGGTTGGGTCTATCATTCCCCCCTTTTCTCTGTGTCCCTTTCAAATCTTTGATAGATTAGGGGTAGAGCACTGAGGAAATTTTAATCCCTCAGGTAAACGTCTCCAAATTTTTAGAACTCACCCAAAACCAGTCTCCCTGATTTTACCTGACTTAATTAATTACTTATATTGATTGTCTATTTATATTTGGCTCCATTGTTGTAATAAGAGAGGCGTCACCCATTTTGGCTTCTTCTGAGCTGAGAGAGGATGACGTGAGTAGGCATGGTGTGAGAGACATGAGTTGCCTTTTAGAAGTAGTTGAGGGACATGAGTTGCCTTTTAGAAGTCAGTTCGGTTTGAAGTCTGGTTGGGGAAGAACAGGTTGTAAAGTCATCTGGGGATTGGTTATTACATGAGAGAAACAAAAACCATGAGTACTGAATAAATGTTGCAGCAGCTGGAACATGCCACTGTATAGAAGTTCCCTCTCCAGTCTTTAATATCCCCAGTTATAAAGACTGTCAATTTAATATTTATCTTTTAGTATTAGAGTTGTCCCTCCCCATAAGATATAGTTTAATAATTTAGTGTCATCTGATCTTGCAAAATGCTTTTACCAGTATGACCTCTGTGTCTAATAGAGAAACCTTTAATTTTGATACTCAGGACTGGATAATCGTACTAGCAAACACCAAGCTTACCTGTGTAGGTTAGGAATATATTTAGGCCTTAAACTGAAAATTTCTGACTCTGGCAGCTCTTCTTGATAGTCTCTTTTAATAAGTATCAGGCATTCCTGTCAGAGAATCCTTCTTTGTAGCCTCCAGTCTTACTTATTTTGGGAGGCTAACATAAAGTGTGTACCTTAAATTATTATTATTATTATTATTATTATTATTATTATTATTATTATTATTATTATTATTCAAAATGTCCAGGAATGGCTGTATTTTGGTTTTCACTGTCTTTGCTAAGTGTTTAAGATGAAGCATTCAAACTGACTTTTGTTTCTATCTATTGTTAACAGGTGAGCTTTTATGGGAGTCATAAACTGGGTAAACTTGAGAGCACTTTCTCAGTTCTGCTAGAGCCATTTGCGCTAGGTGGGTCCAGGTCTTGTTTGACCATGTGGCTTCCCTCGGAAGCATCAGGGATTTCTTTCTTCTCTGATGACTCTTATCTTCATAGCAAATGCACTGATTGGCTTTCTGTTCTCCAGTGGTCTCATTAATCTCCCTGATGGGGAGTTTTTATAGCCCAGAGTTGCAAAACTCTTTAGAGAAGTCCCCTGTTCCCTGGATTCAGACTGACTCAGAGGGCAAGAGCCAAATATTGGTTTCCTTGGCCCTTTTCAATTAATTTTAATTTAAAATCCTAATCTTAAACATCTATCAAATAAATTTTAACAGCCTGATATTAAGAGCACCAGGCTTTAATGTCTATAACTTTATAATTATTTATCTTTTTATTAATTGGGATCTGTATTATTCTGTCTGTCTTGCAGGTGATAACTTACTCTCTGAAATTAACCCATGTTTTGTTCTTAAAGCAACACTTCTTTAAAACACTAACAGGGAATCTTTAGATCACATATAAGAAAATTACAAAATAAAATTTTTTAACAACAGTAAAAATACTTAGTTCGTTTAATAGCTACCCTGAATTTTTTGGCTGAGTCATACATTATATCCCCTGTTTGAGATCCTAGGAATCTTGACATTAAAAAAGAACTTTTAACATAACTTTAAAGAAATAAAATCTGACCTACTGCTTTTGTATTCATTCTCACATGAAATAAGATGGGACACACAGCCTTATCTCAGGTAAGGCTCAGGTAAGGCAGGGCTCTTTATAAATCTTAAGTGTTTTAGTTCTAAAGCTGATCTTTATTTTTTAAATATTATTTTAAAAAGTTTACATAAATTGTTTGAGGTCACATGAACATTAGCTAACACCATATAAAATCACTTTAAAATATGAATTAAACAAATGCTGAAAGTTTTTAACCTTTACATAGATTAGGCTCTCATTAACATAAAGTACATTTAAATTGTTCCCCAATGTAAAAAGTAAGATTAAACTTTACATATCTTATTGATAACAGGTGAATAAATCCCCATAAAACTTCAGAACACCAGCTTGATATAATGCTCTTTTAAAATTTTTACCTTACAGACTTGCATACCTGTAAGATATGAGCACATTAGTAGCATCACAATTACATTGATGTTTCTCCATTAACCAAGTTTAGCTTTTAAAGAAATGGCAGTACAGTGCTCTAAAATAACAGTTCTAATTTAATCAGTTGTTTAATTTCTATGGTTGCTTGCACAAGAAAAAATAAAACTTAATAAACACAATGTTATGGGTAAACTTATGTTTTAAGAAATTTTTGTCTCTTTAACACATGATTGATTTTTCCAATCTTTTACAGAATTTAGTCAAACTTATACAGACGTTAGTAAGTCAATCAGATATCTAACAAAAGTACTCATGAATGAGTAATCCCATATCAAATTTACTTTACTTATTTATCAAAATATTAGACACATGTATTGAAGAGTGTAAACCATTTTTATGTTGAAGGAAAAGTCCTAGAACCAAGGCATATTAGACATTTTGTAGATATTAATATTTTATCAGATTTTTGAATACCTAGAAAAACTTGAAAGCTTAAATTTAAAGACATTTATTTTTATCTGTTTATCAAATTTAATTGAATTATTTAAATCACAGGAATTGAAGATCTTTAGATCCACTTTTTAAAATTTGTTTTTATGAGTGCTTTTTTTTAATGAGTGCTCCTTATATATATTAATTTGTATATCATATATAAAATATACGGACATATGTATATATAGACATACAACACATAACAAAATTGAGCACACATAATAATAGTAAAGGCCTTGTAGCTTTTCGCAGGTGAAATCTCCATTGCAATGTTTCAAAAAGTCCACAGTTGGTCAAAGATAGTACTGATCAGAAAAACATTAACCTAGGTCTGTATGATCAAAATCATGAGCTCAAAAAAAAATAAAGTATCTAAGGAAAAAAATAAGAGTCCTAGAAAAAATGACTGGCCAGTAATTAGTAAATACCATACAATTTACCTTTTTTTCTCTTAGGCCTCAGATCAGTCTTTTACTAAGCTTGCAGGCTTCTTTCATTTGCCTTTCAAAATAAGTCATGGCTGAGGTCTGGAAGGAGCAGGAAAAAACTGCTTTTCTGAGCAGACACCTCAGGCCTAAGGCATTTTAACCATAATTTTCAGGTTCGGATGTTGAAAATTATGGTACAAGTTTAAGATACAATTCACAAAATTTTATATCTTTACATCTTGTTTTGTCAACAGATATCATACTATGATTTACAATCCTTGTCCAGATTAATGCTCTCGAACACACAGTGATATTTTCACAGGCTACCCAATTCAAAATTGGTGAAAAATAAAGACTGAATGATTGGGAAGTTACTTGCCAATTTGGAAGTAGAGTTCTTTAGTTTTCCATCCTAAGTATTTAAGTTCTCTGGCATGAATTATCTGAAATCATAAACTAAACCATTACCTAAACCCGACTTTTAACTGCAAGATTTTGCAATGCTTCAAAAACCCATTCAAATACCAGATTGTTACAAGAAAACATCATCATTTAGACACACATTCAGCTAAGATCATTCCCAAGAAACAATTTATAATATCAACACATTATTGCACATGTCTTAAAGGGCCAGAAACAAAGACACAAGACAGACAGAAAGAAGGTCCAGACTATGGCTGTCAGACAGAATCCTTTAAACCTGAGCAGATAAGAAAAAAAATCTCCTACACCAGTGGCACCATAGATGTCCACAAGGGGGGGGCAGATGTTTTAACAGAGGGGCAACCTGAAATGTACAATTAAGGGTCTCCATGGTGACTTTAATGCATTTAGTGTCCCCTTTTTCTTTTTCTCTTTTTTAACAAGAAAGTGGTGGCATAATCCTTACAGTGCTGGGAAGGAAGGAGGGAATTCCCTGAAGCAACAGGGCTTCAGCAGCTGCTGGGAGTCCCTCAGTCCCTCCTTTTACTTACAGGATTATCTCCTCTGTTTCGGTTCCACCCCAAGCATGTTCCATCTAGTAACATTTCAGTAGTCAGCTCTAAAAATGTTCCGGGACAGGGGGTGGGGGAGGGATTTATCAAAATTTGTAACTTAAAGTTCGGCTCCTGACCTTGAAGCCAATTAATGCCAATTTAATAATGAGGACAAGGTTTTTAGAAAAAGAAAAAGGGAGGTTTATTGCTTTGGTAACAAAGAAGAAACACAGGGAACCCTGCCCAGAGGTTGTGACTCTCTTGATCTGGAGGGACAAGGGGTTTTAATGGAGTTTCACTTGTTAACCTGGGAGATACTCAGTTCTTAGGTCCCCAGCAGGCATTGCCCTCTGCAGTGGTTATACTCCAGGCAGCCAGCTAGGAGCTTCTCTCATCCTGCTTAACAAAGGGGGGTAAAGTTCATCGCAGTTCCTTAAAACAGAGTCCGAAAGAATATCAGGCTTACTTTCTTTGTTACCCATTTTCACGTCCAATATACTTATGTTTTTACCACAGAAATCACAGAACAAAACACACAAAACAAACAAGAAAAACATATAGAACATAGAACAAAACACAAAATACAGAAACCCGAACTTGAAACAAAAAACATAGGAGCAATGCAACGTCTTGCTAAAGCTCCGAAGTAGGACCACGTACATGCCAGTCATCACATCTCTACCATTCCAGATGAATTCCCTACAGAACAGAACAGAGGACAGAACGATTCTCATTACTGTACCGAAAACGAGTATATGTGAGCCTCCCCAGGACACCTCTATGTCATCAGAACAGATGATATTATAACATCTGATATCCTTTATAACGGATATCAGATGTTATAAAGGTGCCACTTAATTTTTGAGGCCTCCTCCACCAGGTGATTGCTAATAGTTTTAGTGCGGTGGTTCACCGCAGTGCTCCTGGGACCTAACACTCACTCCATGACCTTGGAACAGCTCAAGATGTGCACCCACTAGAGTGGCTCTCCAGCCCGGAGCCCTGAAGGGAAGGCCAGATTCAGATTTTCCAGCAGTCTGGTCTTGTGATCTGGTCGGCAGGGTCATCTTGCTGGGGAACTCAAAAAAATTAGATGAGGACACAAAAAAAGAACACTGACTCCAACTAAAATCAAATTGAGGAAAGCTTATTATGTCAACCGGCTGGGCTGCCTCTCCATCCCAAAACGGCAGGAACAAGACAGCAACCCCGCCTTTCCTACAGCACAGCTATATAGCCCAGAAAGTTACACAAAATGGGGGTTACAGATAACAGAACTTTGACAAGCATCACAAAAATGGTAGTTCATTTATTTATTTATTTATTTTTTGGTGGCCCCAATATTAGAAATTATGAGGACAAATAGAGCCTCAGAGAGGGTCGTTGTCTGGCCAGGGAAGGCCAAAATTTATGATGTGTCACTAAAGTTTCAGCGAGGGCTGCTATCTGGTCAGAGAGTCAAGCATGGGTGAATTCAAGGCACGGGCAGGCATTCCAAGCAGGTTCAGAATTTGCAGTTATTTATAGCAAAGCCAAAATTAACTTTTTATGGCTTTGTGGCAAGATGGCTCCCAATTTTAATAAAAGATCAGGTTGGGTCTATCAACCCGTGTCCCTTACTTTTGGAAACTACTCTACCACCTCCAAGGTTGTGAACTCCTGAGCATTTTCCAGTACAGATATGTATTCACAGATTTTCTAACTCTTCTACTCTAATTGTGTCTTACTTGGGGCAAAGATAATTTCAAGGTATTGTGCTGGATGAGAGTGGAAAAATTTTTGTGCAGCACATATTTGCATACACATTGGATTCATTATCTAATTTTCCATTCAAAATACTGAATCCATGACACTAACCAAAACCAGACTAGACTCTGACTACTAATTCTAATATGATGGAGAAAAACAACCCAAAGAGAATAGAAATAGAAGCAGTTCAGAGTAGGCATGGTGTATAGTTAGATTTGCCTTTTGCCTGATAAAGTGTTGGTGTTATAAATCTAGTCAATTTTTAATTGAAATAGTTCTCCATGTGTTTTTAAAGTTAACAAATATGTGAATTCCTGTCTCCCTTTCTCTGAAGCCTATTCAGCACATGTATTTTTTAGGTTCACATATAGAATCCGACATGGTATCACACATACATTCTTATGAGGTGGCTGACTTGGCAGATACAAATCGTAAAAAGAGATCACTCCTCCTAAACACTGTTTTAACAGAAAATTCAATCTATGGGTTTGCTTCCTAGTTGAACAACATTATACATAAATACAAGTTCAGTAAAATAAATACTTTTGTATCTGTGAAAGATATATATTTCATGATGAATTTCGATTGGCATATGTATTGCTAATTTTTAATGTTCCTGTGTGTGTTTTGTGTGTGAGTGTGTGTATATGTATATATATATATATATATATATATATATATATATATATATATATATACACACACTCTCCAGATTTTTCAAAATATGAAATATATATGCCTTATTATACACTCCCCATATTCATTCATGTTCATGTATGTGGATTTATAATAAACTTTTCACAAGATTATTCTCAAAAATATTCATCCACCTGAAATACATATTTGTCTCCTAGTACTGAAAAATAACTTTAGTGAATGGTGCACACAAATCCTAATATTTCTACAGTATCTGACCCAGTTTAACATTAATGCAAGTAGATTCCTATGTGACAAGTTGTGTATTTTGACGTTCATTTTTATGCAACACTAGTACATTACTATTTCTTCAGTTTATGCACATCATAAGATATATATTTATCCACAAGTTCATAAATTTATAGACATTTGTTTCACTTTCAATTACTTCCTGCTTCAGAACACATGTATTCCTCCAGGTTTCTTTTTTTTTTAAATTTTTATTGTTGGTTGGTCAAAATATTACATAGTTTTTGATATATCGTATTTCACACTTTGATTCAAGTGGGTTATAAACTCCCATTTTTACCCCGCATACACATTGCAGAAAAACATCAGTTACCCATCCATTGATTTACATATTGCCATACTAGTGTCTGTTGTATTCTGCAGCCTTTCCTCTCCTCTACTATCCCCCTCTTCTTCCCTCCCCTCCCCTCTTCTCTCTCTACCCTCTCTACTGTTATTCATTTCTCTCCCTTGTTTTTTTTCCTCTTTCCCCTCACTTCTTCTTGTATGCAATTTTGTATAACCCTGAGGGTCTCCTTCCATTTCCATGCAATTTCCCTTCTCTCTTCCTTTCCCTCCCACCTCTCATTCCTGTTTAGTGTTAATCTTCTCAGGCTCTTTGTCCCTACTCTGTTATTAGTTACTCTCCTTATATCAAAGAAGACATTTGGCATTTGTTTTTCAAGGACTGGCTAGCTTCACTTAGCATAACCTGCTATAATGCCATCCATTTCCCTGCAAATTCTATGATTTTGTCATTTTTTAATGAAGAGTAATACTCCATTTTGTATAAAAGCCACATTTTTTTTATCTATTCGTCTATTCAAGGGCATCTAGGCTGGTTCCACAGTCTTGCTATTGTGAATTGTGCTGCTATGAACATCGATGTAGCCGTGTCCCTGTAGCATGCTCTTTTTAGGTCTTTAGGGAATAGACCGAGAAGGTTAACAGCTGGGTCAAACGGTGGTTCCATTCCCAGCTTTCTAAGAAATCTCCATACTGCTTTCCAAATTTGCTGCACCAATTTGCACTCCCACCAGCAATGTACAAGTGGACCCTTTTCCTCACGTCCTCACCAGCACTTGTTGTTGTTTGACTTCATAATGGCTGCCAATCTTACTGGAGCAAGATGATATCTTAGGGTGGTTTTGATTTGCACTTCTCTGACTGCTAGAGATGGTGAGCATTTATTCATGTACATGTTGATTGATTGAATGTCCTCCTCTGAGAAGTGTCTGTTCAGGTCCTTGGCCCATTTGTTGATTGGGTTATTTGTTATCTAATTGTCTAATTTTTTGAGTTCTTTGTATACTCTGGATATTAGGGCTCGATCTGAAGTTTGAGGAGTAAAGATTTGTTCCCAAGATGTAGGCTACCTATTTACTTCTCTTATTGTTTCTTTTGCTGAGAAAAAAACTTTTTAGTTTGAGTAAGTCCCATTTGTTGAATCTAGTTATTAACTCTTGTGCTATGGGTGTCATATTAAGAAATTTGAAGCCCGACCGCACAGTATGTAGATCATAGCCAACTTTTTCTTGTGTCAGACACTGTGTCTCTGATTTGATATCAAGCTCCTTGATCCATTTTGAGTTAACTTTTGTTCATGGCAAGAGAAAGTGATTCAATTTCATTTTGTTGCATATGGATTTCCAGGTTTCCCAGCAACATTTGTTGAAGCTGCTATCATTTCTCCATTGTGTGCTTTCAGCCTCTTTATCAAATATAAGATAGTTGTAGTTTAGTGGATTGGTTTCTGTGTCCTCTATTCTGTACCATTTGTCCAACCGCCTGTTTTGGTACAGTACCATGCTGATTTTGTTACTATTGCTCTGTTGAATAGTTTGAAGTCTGGTATCACTATACCGCCTGATTCACAGTCTTTTCATGAGACTTCATTCCAAACGCATTATTTTCTATTTCCATAATCACCTTTGAAGCAAAACTCACATACACGTCATGATCAACCATAACCCTAATATTACCATTAGATGTATAACTGGTTGGAATGAAGGATTGTACATCAATATAGATTTTCTGTATATTTTCAGATATCAATTCAATCCATTATTTAAAGTTGGAAAAAGTTATATTATTTGTTCACAGTATGGTCTATTCATGCATTATGTCTATATTCATAGACACAGGGTACACCTTTTTATACCCCCAATACTTATTTATACATCTTCAAAATATTGCTCCCAGAAATGGTGGAAGAAATACTCATATCACCTGATGTACATATACATTTTATCAAAGTAATATTCTGGACACAATTACAAAGATCACACTTAAGTTTGTACCAAAGCCTAAATGGAAAGTGAGCATGGATCACGAAAAACATCCATGTCCAGGTTGCCTAATGCTCTCAAATGTCAACCCGATTGGTGACTACATATTTGTTTCTTCCTAAGATTATATATTCAACATCAAGCCAGTTGAAAATGTCTAATCCTATCACTCAGTTTATACTTTGCCTGATTTCCTAATGTCTCTATTATTATCTGCTTTCCTTCATATTTTCCCCAGTTCATCATTGTGACTGACTCTTCACATGTGCTCACATTTACACTCACTCTGTACCCAAAACCCTATTGCTAAAGATTTTTTGGACCAAATCCTATATTCACTCTTCCGACTAATTCCTAATCCTACCGACTATCCCTTTTTGAGTGGATGTTCTCTTCGACATTCAATCATCCAAGGTACAAGGAACGCTACCATTGTATATTGATTAATCTGAGACATCTGTGCAGAATATAATTCAAAGCTAAGTATCCCAGTCAAGGGCCCAAAGACCTTCTGGGCTTCAAATTTTACCTAGATTTCTGTATTCATACTTATATTACACTTATATTCCTATGAATATTTCAGGTTCCCAATACCATAATTCATCCCGTAGAATGATTCCTAACCCAAATGGAACATGATATTAACCCTAACCATACACTGTTCCCTCAATCTAACTTTACGAAAGAGCAGGGACAGAGTTGGTCTTACAATACAGGAATTTAGAGGATCCTCCACCTGCTGAGAACCTCAAAGGTCAACAAAGAAATGATCCCTGGAGAAGATATAGGCAGCTATGAAGGACCTGTGAAAGCAAAAGTCATATTCCATGGCAAACAACTTGGTCAGATGAAGGGATGTGTCTGAATCAACATTTCTCTTCTTAATGTATAGAAGATGGACCAAACCAGGCTTGAACTCTGCTGTGATTCCCCTTACAGACTGAGTTCTGGAACTGACATCAGAAAAATATTGCCATTAATTGTGTTAGGATTTTAGGAGGCAACGCATGAGAGTCGCCCTTGGAAAGAAAAGTGAGATCTAGGAACAGGGTGGCTTTCCACAGAGCACTGGGAATCTCAGCCAGAATATCACATGATTTTATTTTGAAAGACGTGGCAGCCATAGTTGACAGTCAAAACACACATGGACCTCACATTGTAGACTGCAATAGGCCTGGCTTCATGTGACCTATTGGCCACTTTTTGGGAAGCCTTGCCTGTGAGAGTTCTCCAGAGTTTTCATTGAAATGAGCTTCCTCACCATTTAATGGTTCCTGAATGAATTGTAACCCACAGTGCCTTCAACATCTTCCTTGAAAAACGGCTAGATAAATTCCATGAAATTTTTGAAATTCCCAAGACCAGGTGGCACTGGAGAACCTTTGGATGTCCTGTTGCTTATCATGAGTGTACCAGACAGTGCCTTGATTTACTGGGTTTCATGAAAATGGTGTAGAACAGATTTGCCAGTAAGTTGGAGCCTGCTGATTAGTGGGCCTAGAGCAGTGGTGTGCAGGTGTGTGATAATACATCTGTTGTGGGGCCATGTGGATCTGCCATTAGCTTCCAAATGGCTTGTGATTGACATGGTGTAGCCAACAGAAGCTTATTTGTAAATGCATCTTGTTATATGGAGAGATTTCAGGGCAATGTTCAGAATCATGTTGCTATGTATAAGGGGGCAAGCTCTGTGGGATATTAGCCTGGTTGATGCATTCCCCTGCAGACCCTGACCCAACACACGTGACAGAACCCGCTCCAGCACTGTGTCCCAGTTGAACTCCTTGTATTTTGTGGAGCAAATATGAAATTCCCAATGCAGCAGGAAGAAAAACCACGAAAAGTGGAGGACGAAAAAATGGCTTCACTGTCCACACGGGGAGACACTTAGCCCACATTGGCCACATTTTACCAACAAAGAGCGAATTCAGCACTGCTGCCTCATGTTCATTGGAAAAGAAGAAACCATGTCCTCCAGGTCACATAGATGCAGACCCAGCTTTGATGGTCTCATTAGAAAAGAATCTAAAGCTCCTGACCACAATATATATTTCAAGTGTCAAACCTCAGAGGCAGTTCCTCAAGAAGTCTTTAGGCCGAAAGAGCTCCATGTTTGTGGAATGTTTACCCTGTCCCTTACTTTTGGAAACTATCCTACCACATCCAATGTTGTGAAACCCTGAGCATTTTCCATTCCATATATATATTAACAGATTTTTTTACTCTTCTCCTCTATTTGTGTGTTATTTGGGGCAAAAGTAATGTCAAGGCATTATTCTGGATGAGAGTGGGAAGATTGTTTTGTAGCACATATTTGCATACACATTGGATTCATTTTCCTATTTTCCATTCGAAATACTGCATCCCTGACACTAATCCATACGCTACTAGACTCTGACTACTAATCCTAACATGATAAGGAAAACACCAAAACAGAATAGAAATAAAAAATTTCAGAAGAGGCATGGAGTATAGTTGGACTTGCCTTTTGCAGGATAAAAGGCAGCTGTAAAAAATCTAGTAAATTTTTAATTGAAATAGTTCTCCATGTGTTTTAAAGTTAACAAATATGTGAATTTCTGTCTCCCTTTCTCGGTACCCTCTTCAGCACATGTATTTTTATATGCACATATAGAATCCTACCTGGTATAACACGTACATATTTGTGAGGTGGCTGACTTGGCAAATACAAGTTGTGAGAAGAGATCACTCAGCAGAAACACTGTTGGAAGTGAAAATTCACCCTATGTGTGAGCTTCCTAAGAGATCAAGATTATACATAAATCCATGTTCAGTAAAATAAATATTTTTTCATCAGTGGATGATATATATTTCATGATGAATTTCGATTGGAATATATATTGCTAATTGTTAATGTCTCAGTGGTTTTATATATATATATATATATATATATATATATATATATATACACTCTCCAAACTATTCAAAATATGAAATATATGATCTACATATACATTTTATCACAGAAATATTCTGGACAAAAAATGCAAAAGACACAATATGATGGTATCAAAGCCTAAATGGAAAGTGAACATGGATTACTAAAAACATCCATGTCCAGGTTCCCTAATGCTCTCAAATGTCAATCATATTGGTGACTACATATTTGTTGCTTCCTAAGATTATATATTCAAACTCAACCCTGTTGAAAATGTCTAGTCCTATGATTGAATTTATACCTTACCTGATTTCCTAATCTCTCTAATGATATCTCCTTTCCTACATATTTTTCCAAGTTCACCATTGTTACTGACACTTCACATGTGCTGACATTGACATTCACTCTCTAAACAAAACCCTATTGTTAAAGAACTTTTATTCCAAATCCTATACACACTCTTCTTCCTAAAACTTCCAACTATCTTTCTATTCCTACCTACTATCCCTTTTTGACTGGATGTTCTCTTCAACATTCAATCGTCCAAGGTACAAGGTCCTATGCCATTGTATATCGATTTATCTGAGATATCTTAGTAGAATGTAATTCAAAGTAAAGTATCCCAATCAAGGGCCCAATGCCCTTCTGGGCTTCAAATCTTACTTAGATTTCTGTTTTCATACATATATTTCACCTCTATATTTTTATAAATCTTAAAGGTTACCAATATTATAATTCATCCAGCAGAATGACTCTTTACCCAAATCAAAAATGTTATTAACCCTAACCATACACAGTTCCCTCAATCTAACTTTACAGAAGAGCAGGGACAGAGTTGGTCTTAAAATACAGGAATGTAGGTGGTCTTCCTCCAGCTGAGAACCTCAAAGGTCCATGAATAAATGATCCCTGAAGAAGATGTAGGCAGATATGAAGGACCTGAGTGAGCAAAAGTCATCATTCATGGCAAAAACCTGGTCAGGATAAAGGGTAGTGTCTGAATAAGCCCCTCTTTTCTTAATGTAGAGAAGATGGACAAAACCAGGCCTGTGTGGAGAGCTGTTCCCGGGTGCCTATGGTTGATATTGCATTCTAACTTGTGAAAGTGTCACAGGAAGTAGGGGCAGCCTCCATCTCATGGGACCATTGGAAGCAACTATTAGGACAAAGTGGTTGCCAAGGTAGTGGCCTCATTCAGTTTCTGAAGAAAGTGACCTCACCACACTTCCTTGTTGATGGAACTCTCTGAACATGGGATCCAGGAAGCCAGGCACCCAGAGCCAGTCCCAGTCCCAGTCCCAGTCCCAGTGGTCTCACTTGTTTGGATTTAGCATGGACAGATTCACTCTTTCTTGGTACCTACTGATGTGAGGATGGCCAAATGTGAGAAAAGCTCTGAAGAGGGGTCTTTCCTGAGAAAGCAGGTAGTGGCTCACCGCTGACTCTTGACAACTTCACAGAGTTGGACAAGGAGATCAGTTCTGAGACAGAACAGGTCATTTCAGGGGAACATAGTGTGGCCCACCAGTCAGAGGACACTCCAGATTGTCATAGACCTAGTTGCAGGAAGTAGGTGACTTTGAGGGTGTGGGTGTGAGTTTGCGGATTTTGTCTCATGTTCTGAGAATAGGTAGGACTGGCGGTTTGTTGGGTTTGGAGGGAATAACTTCTGTTCATGTATGTGGATTTACAATCAACTTTTAACAAGATTATACTCAGAAATATTCATTCACCTGAAATACATATTTGTTTCCTAGTACTGAAAACTAACTTCAGTGAATGGTGCATAAAACTCCTAATATTTCTACAGTAACTGACCCAGTTTAACATCAATGCAAGTAGATTCTTATGGGACATGATATGTGTTTTGGAGTTCGTTTTAATTCAACACTGGTACATTACTATTTCTTAAGTTTATGCACATTACAGTATATATATTTCATTCACAAGTTCACAAATTTATAAGCATTTATTTCACTTTCAATCACTTCCTGCTTCAGAAAACATGTATTCCTCCATGTTTCTTGACTGGTCTTTTCATGAGACTTCTTTCCAAACACATTATTTTTGATTTTCATAATCATTTTGAAGCAAAACTCACACATTCTTCATGAAAAGCCATAACCCTAATATTACAATTAGACGTATAACTAGTTGTTATGAATGATTCTATATCAAAATATGATTTCTTATATATTTTCAGTTATCAATTCAATCCATTATTTAAAGTGGAAGCAGTTATATTATTTATTAACTGTATGGTCTATTAATGCATTATCTCTCTATTCATAGACAAGGGGTACACCTATTTTACCTTAGATACTAATTTATACATCTTCAAAATATTCCTAAAAGAAATGGTGGAACAAATACTCATGTCACCAGATCTACATATACATTTTATCACAGTAATATTCTAGACAAAAAAAAGTCACCCTTAAGATTGTACCAAAGCCTAAATGGAAAGTGAGCATGGATTACATAAACTTCCATGTCCAGGTTGCCTAATGCTCTCAAATATCAATCCTATTGGTGACTACATATTTGTTTCTTCCTAAGATTATATATTCAACCTCATGCCTGTTGAAAATGTCTAATCCTATCACTCATTTTATACTTTACCTGATTTAGTAATGTCTCTATTTATATCTGCTATCCTACATATTTCCCCGGTTCATCATTGTGACTTACACTTCATGTGTGCTGAAATTTACATTCACTCTCTAACCGAAACCCTATTGCTTAAGAAGTTTTGGTCTAAATCCTATACTCTTCTTTCTAAACCTACCGACCATCTTCCTAATTCTACCTACTATCCCATTTTGAGTGGATGTTCTCTTTGACATTCAATCATTAAAGGTACAAGGTCCTATGCCATTGTTCATCGATTTATCTGAGACATTTGTGCAGAACATAATTCAAAGCTAAGCATACCAATTAAGGGTGCAATGCCCTTCTGGGCTTCATATCTTCCCTGGATTTCTGTTTTTATACTTATATTTCACCTATATATTCTTGTAAATATTATAGTTTCCCAATACCATTATTCATCGTGCAGAAAGATTCCTAACCCAAATTTAACATGTTATTAACCCTAACCATACACTGTTCCGTCAATCTAACTTTACAGAAGAGCAGCGACAGAGTTGGTCTTAAAATACATGAATGTAGGCGATCTTCCACCTGTTGAGAACGTCAAAGGTCCATGCAGAAAGGATGCCTTGAGAAGATGTGGGCAGCTATGAAAACTTGAGAGAGAAAAGTCATCTTCTATGGCAAACAACCTGGTCAGCATGAAGGGATGTGTATGCATCCACCTCTCTCTTCTTAATGTAGAGAAGATGGTCCAAACCAGTCCTAGGTGGAGAGCTGTTCCCGGGTGCCCATGGTTTATATACCATTCTAACTTGTGAAAATGTCATAGGAAGTAGGGGCAGCCTCCATATAATGGGAGACTTGAAAGCAACTGTTAGGACAAAGTGGTTGCCAAGGATGTGACCTCATTCAGTTCCTGAAGCATTGACCTACCTCACTTCCTTGGTGATGGAACTCTCTGAACTTGGGATCCAGGATGCCAGGCACCCGGAGCCACTCAAGTCTCAGGCCCAGGGGTTTAACTTGTTTGGATTTACAAAGGAGAGTGTTAGTCTTTCTTGGTACCTTAAGATATGAGGATGGCCAAATACCAGGAGAGCTCTGAATAGGGGCCTTTCCTGAGAAAGCAGGTAGTGGTTGGCCACTGGCTCCTGAAAACTTCACAGAGTTGGGAAAGAAGAGCAGATCTGAGACAAGACAGGCCATTTCGGGGGAACATACTGTGGCCCACCAGTCAGAGGAAACTCTGGATAGTCACAGAGTTTAATGGGGGAAGGATGTGCCTTCGTGGGTGTGGGTGTGATTTTGTGGTTTTGTCTCATGATCTGAGAATAGGTAGGAAAGGCGTTTTTTTCTTTGATTTGTAGTGGACTGCTTCTAGTAAGACGTTTGACAAGGCGAGTGTTTCTATGTCTGTGTATGCTACTGTGTCCGTGGTTGTAGACATTAGAAAAGAGAATGCAACAATTGATGTGTCCTGTATAGTAGAAAGCTTCCCAGCATTCATCCTGCCCAATTTATGAATGGACTGCCGCTTGCCTTAAAAATGGGCAACACCTGCTAACTTCCTAAGTTCCTGTTTTCTTCCTGAATTCTCGCCACTCTCCAGAATAGACTCATAGTTTTTGTCCAAAATATGTACCACCTCCAAGCTCTGTGACATGTCCATGTACTGGATAGCTGGAGGGAATGGCGAGCATCTCAGAAAACTCAGATATCAGTGTGACCAGGAAAGTCTCAGTGGAGAAACCCTGCTTTGGACTTTTTCTTACCTATTGTTCTGTTGCCCTGAATGTCAGGAAGGTCTTTGCCTCAGGCCACCCCTTTGTGAACCCTGAAGAAAACAGTTTTCAAATGGAAATGAATGGGCATCACCTGTGGCTCTTTGCTTAATTGCTTTGGAAAAGGATGTGTCTGAATCAGCCTCTTGGCCCTGTGTGAGGCTGTGGCTTAGATTCTCAGCACCTGATTAATCCAAAGACAGATCCCATGTGTGCATCCAAAACCAAAATTGCCAAAAGACCAGTTATTGTGAATGAAGTCTCTTGACTTCATTTCTAAGGTTCCTGAGGCCCATCAAGTGAGAATAGGCATCCTTTGCGTAAAATGAGTTCTTCAAAGCCCTGCGGAGGCTAGCCCAGAGGTTTTTGGTTTGTCTCATGACTCCCAATCATATAAAGAATCTATACCTGACATTCAGTAGGCCTCAAATTGGAGATGCAGAGCAGTATTAACAGCAGGCCTATTTGATCACTCCTGGTTCACAAGAAGGGTTTCCAGGCCACCCGGACTTTAGGCAAATGAGCGGCAAGGGAGCTTATTTTTCACACCGTCTTGGGCTGCACCCCTCACGGAAAACTCCAGCCAGAAGTTATGATGAGTGTCTATATGTAAGAAGATGAGGGCCCTGTGGGTGTGTTTTGGTTTTCATTGTGGTCATTTTTGTGGTGGTTGGAATAGATGACTGGGCCTACCTGGGCTTTAACTCTGGTGTGATTCCTCTTAGAGACTGAGTTCTGGAACTGACCTCAGAGAAGTACTGCCATGAAATGTGTTGGGATTTCAGAAGGCCACGCATCAGAATCGCCCTTGGAAACTGAGATAGAGGTCCAGGGAGGCTTTCCACACGGCACTGGGAATCTCAGCCAGGATATCACATGATTTTATTCTTAAAGACTTGGCAGCCAAAGTTGAGAGTCTAAACACACATGGACCTCACATTGTAGACATCAGTGATCCTGGCTTCATGTGAACTTTTGGCCACTCTTTGGGAAGCTTGCCTGTGAGTGTTCTCCAGAGATTTCATTGAAATGAGCTTCCTCACCATATAATGTTTCCTGCATGAATTGAAACCCACAGTAAATCCAACTTCATCCTTCAAAAATGGCTAAATAAATACCATCAAATTTCTGAAATTCCCAGACCAGGTGGCACTGGAGAACCTTTGGATATCCTGTTGCTGATCATGAGTGAAAGAATTCCCCACACAAAGACACTTCGCTAGGAGAATTCCAATTTTATTGCAAAAAGCTGTGTGCTTACATAGAACTAAAGGGGTGATGGTAGGGCTTAGATAAATGGCAGGGCACCAATTTATTGGCAAGTTCTTTCAGATATCAGCTCCGGAGCCAAGGAATTAGTTCTCATTGGGGCTAAGGTTCCCCGCCAGAGAGATTTGAAATTGGCGCCGACGGGAGAGTTCACACGGGCGGGAATTTTTTGCATCACTGCAGAAAAGAAGAAGGTAGGAAGAAAAAGTCCTTAGGCACCATGTTGGGGTTTTTACTCTGGGGAATGGCTGCCATTTATACTTTTCCCAACATTCCTCCCTTTTTGTTTTCTTAGGAAGTGTGGCGTCGTTGGTCAGATCCGGCTGCTTCTTGCTGTTTGGGGGCGCTGTGGGGCCTAGAATGGGAAGTGGAGGAATTCTCGGGGGGCAGGTCTGGGGATATCATGGCAGCCAGAAAGAAAACCCAGTGGCTACAGACAGCTACTTCCATAGGGGTGAAGTCTATGAAAGTTCCCTGAAGCCTCAAGTTGTCGATGGCATTGAACCAGTCCTGGATGGAGGAGTTTGTTGGTATCAGTCACTGGTCCTGTTTCAGAGACTCTGGGAAATACTGGAAGCGTTGCCTGGACATGGCATCACCAGCACCTGAAGAAGATCAGAGCAAATAAAAACAGAATTAAGATAAAAATTAAAGCATAGGTCAATTTTTGGCAGAAGTACCATGTTGGGGGACTGACAGAGAAGAGGCCAAGGGCCATGAGGAAACTTAGAAGGACATAAAGACTCATTAATCCAGGATGACAGATTAAAAGGTTCTCCGAGCTCGTTGTCTCTCGCTGTCTGATGTCCGTTGCATTCCATCGTGCCTGGTAGTGAGCTTCAGCACTGAGTGAACTGTTCTCTTGGAGATGTTGGGGGTTCATCAGTCATCAGAGGCTGCTAGTGCCTAAGCAAAAGCTGGTTGAATGTTTGATTAGAAATTTTTTTTCAGTTGGGTTTGAAGGCACTTCATTATGCAGGGCAAGAGAGCACAAAAAAGGAGCATCCCAATAAGGGGCCCCAAGATTGGTAGTAAGTACATGGCAAGAAAGGATTGGAAGCAATTGGGTTGATAATTCCTGCAATTTAACAACATTTTTTTCTATTAGGCCAGATTCATTAACATAATGACAACATTCCTCTCTGAGGAACAGGCATGTTCCCCCTTTTTCTGCAATGAGAAGATCAATTGCCCTTCGGTTCTGTAAAGCCAGTTGTGCCAATGAAGTAACCATCACTGCAAGGAGCCCAGAAACTGAGCAGTGTTATCAAGTGCTTCCTGCAGTTTTTGTTGCAGGTCATTGGATGCCCATTGAGCATGACCTATAGCTTCACCAGAGAGTTCGAGACTCGCCGCTGAGGTTGTTAATGTGAGGCCTACCAGAACCGGCAGAAAGACTGCCCTAAGGGTGCAGGAAGGTAGGGCCACCTGTCGGAATTCGATGGGAGTATACAAAGACAGCTGAGGAACTAGTGTAACCAAGAAACAGATGCCAGAGACATTGATCGTTGAGGTACTTATAGACCCGTTACACCAGAGAAAATGTCCAGGTTTCATAAATCAGGGCTCGATGGGGTGTTAAAGCTCAAGGAACAAATGGGTAAAGAATTCATTACTGTCAGGTGGAAACAGATGAAAGGAAATAAAGTATTGGTGGAACAACTTTCCCATAGTGGGATACGTGTCACATGTAGGGGTTTTCCTTTCTTAGAGAAATTGTAGGTTTTTGCTGAAATATTTCCTGCCGCTAATGGGACCGCTGCTAGAAGTGGACGACTAAGTGAAGCACAGAGAAAGAACTGAGAAGTAGGCACAGAAAGAGGGGTGGAGTTTAATAATCAAAGAGTTTGGTGTAGCAAATTGAGCCATGTGGGAGGGGGACCTGAGGGGGATGAAGGCTCTGAATCCTCTTTAAATGAGCTATGGATAAGAACTCGAAGTTTTGATTCTGACTCCTTAATGTGTTCGACTACCTGGATGGTTGCCTTAGGTGGCGTAATCAGGGTGCGGCCAACAGTCATCCACATTGTGGGTCTGGCTGAGGTTGTCCGAGCATAGACAGCAAACTCAACATAGTCCCAACGTTTGGCCTTGGGGTCAGGTATATCTAAAGTATACCATCCATTGTTATTGGATGAAGAGCCTTTATGCCACTTTAGGTAACTAGAAGTCCACCCTTCATGGTAACCAAGTGAGTGGTAAGAATAGCTACCACGTTCATGATGGAACCTGCATGACTTATAGGGGCACCCATTATATATCTCAGGCCACCAATGACAATAGTCTTTGGTTTGATGAAAAAGGAAGCAAATGAAAGGCCAGTTCCAGCTACCAGGAACGAAGGTCCTTGAAGGTGACAATTTTAGGGAAATAGATGTGCAGTTGTGGATGAAGCAAGCAGTTGCATCCACTGCGTGGACATTCTGCATGCTATGTTCTGAGTATCATTCCCAAAGAGTGAAAAAATACATTGTAGCAGAGGAGGGTAGATACCAGTCCTGACAGAGCACAGAAAATAAGCAGAGCACAAAAAACAAGCAGTTAGAGAAGACTAGGGTGTTGGGAGAGCTCATTGTGCCTTCTTTAAGAGGAATTGTTCTGCGGGGAACACCGTGTTAGCCGCAACTTAAATGGGTGAGATGGGAGTGGAGAGCAGGAGTAAAGGGGAGGTTCAGGAGGTGATTCTTGGAGTTCCTCTGGGGTGGTCCTGTCGTCATCAGGTGGGCCTCTTGGTGATATGGCTTCAACCTAGATATGTGAATCCAAGGGGTGAGACAGTTGTCTGATAAGGAGAGTTAGGTGGAGTTGGGGGTACAGAGAATGACAGGATAGGGGCCTTCCCATTTTGGGGCAAGAGTCCCTATCTCCTCTGGGGTATTATAATAGACTAGACTCCCAGCTGTTAAGGGAGGAGTGTTTGGAGCGGGGACTGGGTCCAGAAGAAGCCAGTCCTGATATTTCCAGAGTTCCGAGCGAAGATAAAACAAGAGAGGCAAAGACAAATCTCGGGTGAGAGGTCCTTGTGAAATGACCAACCCAGGGGGGATAAGAGGTCTTGAATACCTTATCTCAAAGGGAGACAGTAAAGATGGTTTCTTAGGTAGAGCTCTGATTCGAAACAAATCCAAGGGAAGGAGTTTGACCCAGTCTAAGTTTAATTCCTTTGTCAATTTGGTAAGGACTTCCTTTAGAGTACGATTTACCCTTTCCACTTTCCCTGAAGCCTGAAGGTGATATGGACAGTGAAAATGTCACTTGAAGGAGAGGGCTTGAGAGACCTTTTGTGTGATCCTAGAAATAAACTCAGGGCCATTGTCAGATTGTAGGAAAGTGGGCATTCCAAACCTGGGGATGATGACTGTCAGAAAGATTGAAGCTACAGTGGAAGCCTTTTATTGGAAATGGGAAATGCCTGAACCCAACCAGAGAAAGTGTCCACAAAGACAAGGAGGTATTTAGTGTGCCATACTTTGGGCATGTTGGTGAAGTGTACCTGCCACTAAGCAGTGGGAATGTGTCCCCGGGCTTGGTGGGAAGGGAAAGGTTTGGGCCTTAAAAAAGTATGAGGGTTGGTCCGCTGACAGATCTGACAATTAGAGGCTATATTCTGTAGCATGGCTTTGTCAGAGGGGGTGAGGGAGAAGAAGCTCTGTAAAAAGAGGGTCAAAGACTGAGAATCGGAATGGAAAAGAGTATAAAGGAACTTGAAAAGATCCTTGTTCTTACTGGAAGAAGTAGTGGCTTCAGATGAGATGTCTAAAGTGGCCATTATATGTCCCCCAATGGGGGCAATAACTGGAAGTGGTGGCAGCCATTCGTGCCGCCTGGTCAGCTTTGTCATTGCTCTCAGTGATAAGAGAGCCGTCCTTCTGATGGGACCTACAATGGACAACTCCCAACTGGGTGGGAAAGTGGGAGGCCTCTATCAGATTGCTTATAAGAGCCGAATTAGTGATCACATTACCTTTGGTGGTAAGTAGTCCTCGCTCCTTTCATATTGCAGCATGGGAAAATAAGATATGGAAGACATATTTTGAGTCAGTATAAAGGGTGAGGGATTTGCCTTGTGCTAGAAGGCAGGCACGAGTGGCTGCTATGAGTTCAGTCTGCTGGTTGGTAGTTCCTGAAGGTAGAGCTTTGGCCTCTATAATCTCAGTGGCTGAAACTACAGTGTATCCAGAGTAATGAGTGCCATTCTGCCTAAAGAAACTGCCGTCAGTGAACCAGATAAGGTCAGGCTTGGTGAGTGGTCCCTCAGAAATTGAAGAATGACAGGGAAGGAAATCATCTAACGTTTCCAAGCAATTATGAATTGTTGTGTTAGACGTGGGAGTCATTGGGAGCAGTGAGGCAGGGTTCAGTGCAGAGCAGGGGAGGAAAGTAATATTAGGGTTTTCCAGAAATGAAGTGAGGAGCGACTGAACTCTGGATGGAGGAAGGGTTTGAAGGCCCTTATAAGCTAAAAGATCCTTCAAGTGATGTGGGGAGTGAATAGTTCAAGGGGCCCCAAAAGTCAGCTTAGAGGCTTCTTTGTGTAAAATTTGTTCAGCAGAGAGAGCTTTTAAGCAAGGGGCCTACCCACAGATTGTATGGTCTACTTTATTGGACATATATGCCAGAGGTGCATATGTAGGCCCATAGTTTTGACCTAAGACCCCAAATGCTTGCTCCCCTTTTTCATGGACATATAGATGAAATGGTCTTGAAATATCAGGAAGGTGCAAGGCAGGTGCCTTTAAGAGGAGTTGCTGAAGCCTGCAGAAGTGGTAGTTAGGGGAGGAGGCAAGAGATTCACTAGGGGGTCCCTTTGCTAGGTCATACAGGTTTTTGGCTAGAAGAGAATAATTTGGGATCCAGGCCCTAAAATAAATGCTAGTCCTAGGAATGAGAGTATTTCGGCTTTCGTATGGGGCACTGGAAGATCAGAAAGGAGTTGCCTTCTATCCAGTGTTATTTCCTTTTTCCTAGGTGTAAGGCAAAAAACAAGATAGATGAGAAAAAACTGGAAAACATGGGCCTTGTGGGGAGACACCCTATATCCCTTGTATGCTAGGAAATTAAGAAGCTGGGCAGTGTGGGATTGAGAGTGTTCCCAAGAGGGACTACATAGAAGAAGGTCATCAACATATTGAAGGAGAGTAGAGTCAGGACAGGTCGGGTGAAAGGATGTGAGGTCCTGGGCAAGAACTTGGCCAAAGAGATGGGGCCTATCCCTGAATCCCTGTGGGAGGACAGTCCAGGTAAGCTGACGAGAATGGCGGGTGTGAGGGTCAGTCCACGTAAAAGCAAAGATATCCTGAGATTCTGATGACAAGGGAATAGAAAAGAATGCATCTTTGAAATCTAGGATCAAGAAGTGGGTAGTAGTGGCATGGATCTGAGAGAGGCAGGGGTAAGGGTTGGGCACTAGCGGGTGGATGGGGACCACAGAGGAGTTGACAAGGTGAAGGTCTTGAACCAGCCTGTAGGACCCGTTAGGTTTCTTAACTGCTAAAATGGGGGGTGTTGAAAGGAGATTGTGTAGGCCTAAGATACCCCTTTCATAATAAATCCTGGATGATGGGTTCTAATCCGAGGAAGGCTGTGGTTGTGAATAGATATTGTGGTTGACTAATATATCTTGAAGGGTCGTGTAAGACAATATGAATAGGGCTTTATTTAGCCATAGAGGGTGTAGTTGTGTCCCAAACCTCAGGGTTAACTGGTTTAGATAGTCGTGGGAGACTGCATGAAGGAGGTGTATTTGCCCCTAGGAACATCATGAGGAAATGAGAGGTAGAATAATGTGGGGTGATATGTGAATGGTGACTTTTAATAGTGAGAGTATGTCATTAAGACATGACGGCCATCTGGGGTTTCTGGGTCGAGTTTTGTGTACTGTTGAAGGGCCTTGGTTAGTCTATCCTGGAAATCTGAAGGTGTTTCCTCCTTCCTTTGAATGACCTCCTGCACCTTTTGAAAGTTAACAGCCTTGCGGGTGGCCTTTTTCAGCCCCGCCAAGAGACAGGATGTAAAAAGGTCACGAAACTGTAAGCCTTCACGGGTCTTGTAATCCCATAGGCGATCCTGCTCTGGGACAGCATGAGGGCCTGTGGGGTGGGTAGGATTGGTCCTATGATTTTCATCAGCATGGGCTTGGGCTAGCTCCCAGACTCATTGCATTTCCTTGGGGAGAAGTGTATTGGCCAAGAGCATGTAGATGTCATGATGAGTGAGGCTACATACTTGCAGGACCCATTGAAACTCCCGAATGTAAGTGGTGGGGTCAGTGGTAAAAGAGCCTAACTTCCTCTCTAGCTGAGTAATGTCCGACATGGAAAACGGAACGTGGACTCTGATGACACCCTCGGGACCAGCTACCTCACGAAGGGGTGCAATTGTCTTGGGGGTGGGAAGGAGTCCCTTAGACCTGGTAACAGGAGGACTGAAAGAGGAAGGCGGTGAACAGGAAGGAGAGGGAGAGGAAGGGAGTGTCTCTGTGGAGGAGGAGGAGGTGGAGCAGGCAGAAGAGGGCGGAGGAAAGAGGGATGAAACGGAAGGCGGAGGATCCATGGAATTAGGCAGAGGAAGAGGAAGGTATAGCGGGAGAGAAGGGGCAGATGGGGCTGGGGGATAAGGTGGGGGTTCATCTGCTTGGTCGAATGAGGAAGAATCTGTGAAGTCAGGAATAGAAGTAGGGGAAGAGAGGGGTTTTCAAGCAAAGAGGACCTGAGAGGGAGGGCAAAAGGAGCAGAGAGCAGGGTGCTGTGTGTGAAGGCTAAAATCTTAAATGCAGGGAATCTCCCTCCACTTTTTCAGATGCTGGCAGTAGTTAAAAAGGTCCCGGAAGAGGTTTGGATCTAAGGAGCCTTCTGGTGGCCAATGATTGCCATTATCCAGTGGATATGTAGGCCAATCATGGGTACAGATTTTGATTAAAAGTTTGGGCTTGATGTCTGGTGTGAGGGAGAGTGTGGCCAGATTTTTTATTAAACATTTGAGAGGTGAGTCTTCAGGTGCAGACTAAGAGGTGCCCATAGTCACAGGGAGAGATGGGAGAGAGAGAGAGAGAGAGAGAGAGAGAGAGAGAGAGAGAGAGAGAGAGAGAATAGGAGTAAGTAAGAAAGACAAAGAGAAAACCCGGGCTGGAACGGCTTCCAGGAAGCTCAGGGCAAACGGGGGTCAGGTGGGCGTCCCCAAAATGACAAGCCATCACGAGGAAATACAGAGGGCACTACCTGGTCATCACCAGTGAAGTGCGATCTGTGAAACCAAAAGGAATTGGAGCCAAGGGCAACCTGACGTCAGGAAAGTTTTCAACTGCAGCAGAAGAAGTCAGTAATGAAAACAAAACTCTGGCTCTGACAGAATGCAATTCCAGGCCGGGAGTTCAGTTTTCGCAGAGCAGACAGGCAGCTTCAGCCAGACACAGCAACCCCACAGGATACAGCAACTCTAACCGGCAGCAGCAGCGGCAGTGGAGCAGGAAAATCCATAAAGCCTCTCGTGTAAACTCAGAAGCCTCATGCCCCAAAAAGAAACGAAACACCAGAGGGTCCACTGCAACTAGTAAAGGTCTTAGTGGGAAGAATTCCCTCTCCCCTACCAGGCATCTGGAGTGTGCCTGACGATCACTGTCACAAAACCAGTGGCAGCCTGAAGGGAGTTGGCGAGCCGGGGTCAGGGGAGGATTACTTACATCAGATCAGTGGTGAGTGCAGAAAGCTGGCGGGCAGAGTGTCTCGGCGGAGTGGGGGACGGGGCTCTTGTTGGAAAGAGCTCACCTGTATCCTCTCACGGGGCACCAGAATGAAAGAACTCCCCATGCAAAGACACTTCACCAGAAAATTCCAATTTTATTGCAAAAAGCTGTGTGCTTATATATAACTAAGGGGGAGATGGAAGGGCTTAGATAAATGGCAGGCAACCCATTTATTGGCAAGTTCTTTCAGATATCACCTCCGGAGCCCAGGAATTTGTTCTCATTGGGGCTAAGGTTCTCCGCCAGCGAGATTTGAAATTGGAGGAGGCGGGAGAGTTCACAGGGGCGGGAACTTTTCACGCCACTGCAGGAAAGAAGAAGGTAGGAAGAAAAAGTCCTTAGGCGCCATGTTGGGAATTTTCTCTGGGTTATGGCTGCCGTGTATACTTTTCCCAACAATGAATATACCAGACAGTGCCTTGATTGACTGGTTTTCATAAAAATGGTTTTTAACAGAGATGCCAGAAAGTTGCATCCTGCTGAGTAGTGGGCCTAGAGCAATGGTGGGCAGGTGTGTGATAAAACATCTGTGGGGTGGCCATGTGGATCTGCCATTGGCTTCCAAATGGCTTGTGACTGACATGGTGAAGCCAGCAGACCCTTATATGTAAAGGCATCTTGATATATGGAGAAGTTTCAGGACATTGTTCAGAATCAGGTTGCTATAGTCAAGGAGGCAAGCTATGTGGGATAGAAGTCTTGTTCTTTTATTCTCCTGCAGACCCTGACCCACCACACGTTACAGAACTCCCTCCCGCACTGTGTCCCAGTTGAAAACCTTGCATATCATGAAGCAAATACAAAACTCCCAGTGAAACAGCAAGAAACACCATGAAAATGGAGGATGACCATATGGTTTCACAGTCCACATGGTAGACATTTAGGCCCCAGTGGCCACAGTTTACCTAAAAAGAGAGAATTCAGCACTGCTGACTCATGTTCATTGAAAAAGAAGAAACCATGTGCTCCAGGTCTCATAGATTCAGTCAGAGCTTTGATGGTCTCACTAGAAAGGAAGCTAAAGCTCCTGACAACAACATATGTTTCAAGTGCCCAACCTCACAGGCAGATTCTCAAGAATTCTCTAGGCCAGTAGACCTCCATGTTTGTGGAGTGTTTACCCTGTCCTTTACTTTTGGAAACTCCTCTACGACTTCCAAGGTTTTGAACTCCTGAGCATATTCCATTCCAGATATGTATTCACAGATTTTCTAACTCTTCTCTTCTAATTGTGTCTTACTTAGGGCAAAGGTATTCTCAAGGCATTGTTCTGGATGAGAGTGGGAAGATTTTTGTGTAGCACATATTTACATACACATTGGATTCATTTTCAAATTTTCCATTCGAAATACTGAACCCCTGATACTAACCCATACCGTACTAGACTCTGACTACAAATCCTAATATGATGGAGAAAAATAACCCAAATAGAATAGAAATACAAGCAGTTCACAGGAGGCACGGTGTATATTTGGTTTTGCCTTTTGCATGATATAGGTTAGGAGTTATAAATCTTGTCAATTTTTTGTTGAAATAGTTCTCCATGTGTTTGGAAAGTTAACAAATATGTGAATTTCTGTTTCCCTTTCTCTGTAGGCTATTCAGCACATGTATTTTCATATGCACATATAGAATCTTACCTGGTATCACACGTACATTCCTGTGAGGTGGCTAACTTGGCAGATACAAAGTGTGAGAAGAGATCACTCCTCCTAAACGCTTTTGGAACTGAAAATTCGAACTGTGAGTGAGCTTCCTAGTTGAACAACATTATACATAAATCCATGTTCAGTAAAATTAATATTTTTGGATCTGTAGATGATATATATTTCACGATGAATTTTGATTGGCATATATATTGCTACTTTTTAATGTCTTTGTTTGTGTTTTGTATATATATATATATATATATATATATATATATATATATATATATATATATATATACTCTCCAGATTTTTTAAAATATGAAATATATGCATCTTATTATTCACTCCCTACATTTATTCATGTTCATGTATGTGGATTTATAGTAAACTTTTCACAAGATTATTCTCAGAAGTATTCATTCACCTGAAATACATATTTTTTTTCCTAGTTCTGAAAACTAACTTCAGTGACTGTTGCATACAAATCCTAATATTTCTCCAGTAACTGATCCAGTTTAACATTAATGCAAGTAGATTCCTATGGGACATGATGTATATTTTGATGTTAGTTTTTATTCAACACTGGTTCATTACTATTTCTTCAATTTATGCACATCATAGTATATATATTTCATCCAGAAGTTAGTAAATTTGTACGCATTTGTTTCGCTGTCAATCACTTCCTGCTTCAGAACACATGTATTCCTCCATGTTTCTTGACTGGTCTTTTCATGAGACTTCTTCCCAAACACATTATTTTTGATTTCCATAATCACTTTTGAAGCAAAACTCACACACTCTTCATGATAAACCATAACCCTAATATTACTATTAGATGTATAACTCGTTGGAATGAATGTATGTATATCAATATAAGATTTCCTGTATTTTTTCAGATATCAATTCGATCCATTATTTAAAGTTGGAACTAGTTATATTATTTATTCACAGTATGGTCTACTCATGAATTATCTCTATATTCATAGACACAGAGTACACCTATTTGTACACCCAATACTAATTTTATGTCTTCAAAATATTGCTGCAAGAAATGGTGGAAGAAATACTCATGTCTCCTGATCTATATATTCATTTTATCAAAGTAATATTTTGGACACAATAAGCAAAGGTCATACTTATGATTGTACCAATGTAAAAGTCATTCTAGCATTGGAGGAAGAGACAACCAAGAGACTGTCTCATGCAACAGCAAAGGGTGTATTCGGGGTCCAGAATGCTGGGGCTCAGACCTAATTTGAATAGAGCCTAGAGTCCTTAGAACATCTTAAGCAGAGCTTACATACTTAACTTGGAGAGGGAAGGGAAGGAAGTTTATTGGTGGTTCAGGGCGAATGGACGGTTTGTGTGCAACTGAGTGAGGGATTACATTCTGCAGTTTGGCATTTGGGGACAGCACATTCTGGGAACAAGATTACCAAACAATTCTCAAGATTTCAATAGTGTTTTGTTAAGAATACAGAAAAACAGGAAGTGACAAATACCTATTTTATTAATCTTTCATTCCCCACTTCTTCTTCTGGTTACGTTTAATCATAAAAGTGATCATTGAGGGGTGTCACATTTTATGTCTGCTAGTGGGGTATATTGTTGTCTGATTACCAAAATTTAACTGGTCCAATTTGAGCTTGAAGAAATGAAACTACACGGTGGAGCAAACAGGGTCTAGAGTTAGCAATAATATGATGATTATTAATGGACCGGCCAAAGCTGATAAAAGCGTAGTTTACCAGGGGGACTGTGTGAACGAAGACTGTAACCACCCTTTTGGGGCCTCTCTCTCTCGTTGATGCGCTTTAAGGTGTCTTCTCAATTTACTCATAGATAATTTTACAACCAGTATGATCGGAATAAAAACAACATTCTTCCCTCAATACAGCACAATGGCCCCCTTTTCTCATGAAGAGGAGGTCCAACCCTCGCCTTTTCTGTAAAACAACTTCAGAGAGAGATTTTAAAGATTCCTGTAAGGCTGTGATGGAGGTTTAATATCTTAAAGCTTTGTTCTACTGCTGCTTCTAATTGGGTCATTTGTTGTGTTCCATGGACTACGGCAGTGGTTCCTGTGCCCAGCCCTGCAGCAACTTCTATTCCTAATAGGATGGCTAAAGTGAGGAATACAGATTCCCGGCAGAACCGGGTTGTATGCCCCCCGCTTTTTGATCTTAATGAACCTGCATCATGATAGAGCACTATGGGAAACATCTGCACCATTACATAATTAATTGCACCAGTTGACAATTTTATGAAAACATAAACAATGTTTAAGTATATAGAATAATACTCTTGTTGGTATGGACAGGGCAAGGCACCTAAGATAGCACCGAAAACAGAGAAACAGTCCTATTTGGTTGCAACCGGATATAGAGGGCATTGCTTCTGTTGTAATCAATTAATCCCTTGAACCCCAAGTTTAGGTAGTTTTAGAATTTTGTCCTCAATATGTAATGGAAGGGGCTCAGAAGTTCACAGTCTGCAGAAGTCCACAAAAAGCAGTTTTTGTTTCTTTTTTTTTTCCTCTGTTCTGGGCAAGTTAACTTTTTAAGGACACCTAGGAGAGGGAGAGCTTTTTTCTTCTCTTTTTTGTTTTCTCCCTGCCAGCTGTTCCCATGGGGTCCAGTTGGTAACTTCTTTATCTTACAAATGTAGCCATCCCTGTGAAGCCCCAGCTCAAGGCCAGAGGCCTTGTTCACATATTTTGTGAAAAATTAGTAAGGGGTTGTCTAGCTTAGGAGTGCTGATTTTTCCAGCCAGTTGCCAAGTAGAACAGGAAGTTTGTCTACATTGAACTCTTTTATAGGGACTCTTTTGCTGAAAGTCCTAAAGTCAGCCTTGGTGAAGAATTTTGGAGAAGGTCAGTTAAGACTTGTTTGTGGGCCTTTTACAGAGGGGAAAGATGGGGAAGGCGGGGGGGAGAGCAGCTACATGGATCTGTGTATGAGAAAGGAGAGATGTAAAAGAATAATGAGAAAGGGGTTTGGGATTTTCCTAGCAACAAAATCGTGAGCAGTAGAACAGGTAGAGCAGAGGGGAAGACGGGAGTGAGTATCCCAAAAAGTCTCTGAGGGACTTTAAATTCTTAGTAACCTGTTTTCAGTGATGACAAAGCAACGTTAAAAGCCATTTTTATTACATCTTGGATAGGGTTCTGAGGGCTCTCCTCAGCTGGTTTGAGCTTTGGTATAGCTGGTAAGAGGACCTGGTGGGACCCGGTGCGGGCACTGACAGAAGAAGAGAGGAGTGAGTTGGTGGAGGGGTGCCTCACTACCTGCTACCTCAGCAAGGGGGCAATTGTCTGAGAACCGAGGTTTGGGTTTTGATCTAGAAATTGGAGGGGAGAAATCAGGTTGCTGAGGTGGGAGTGACAGCAGAGATTCTGGAGCAGAAGGCAGAGGGTGAGGATCTATTGGAGAAGCATAGTTCAGGATGTGAGAGAAGGAGGGAATTGGCCTGCCCATAGGGGAATCTCCTTTCACCCTTTTGAGCACTTGCAGAAGTTAAAAAGGTCACACAGAATTTGAGGATCTAGAGACCCATCTGGGGGCCATCAGTTTTGATTGTCTAATTGGCAATATGGTCAATGCTGTGTACTGAATTTGATGAGGAGTTTGGATTCCACCAGGCAGCCCCTGTATGCTCACATCCCCATGACTTACAGAAGAAGTCGGCTTTTGCCCCACACAGCCATGGCTGTTTGTGGTTTTGATAGTCCGCCGGGAAAACATAGTAATCTAGGCTAGCCAACCTGCATCTGGCTCGTGTGTCCCTACATCCATAATGTTTGTTTCCATTATCTATGGTACAGAAGGCATTTAACGGAATTTTAGTGGGATCCTCTTCTTCAGGGATATCCCAATAGGAACGACCTATAACCAGCTGACAAATATCTGGGTGGAGAGATGGCCACCAGGTCCCTAAGGGGGCTGTATGCGAGATAGATCATACTTCTTGTCTAGTAGGATTTGTGATTAGCCATCGCTGCTGTACGGGCTGATGAGCATTAGGACTACTTGTGGCCAAGGGGAGAATCTATAGCCTTATCCACCTGGTGAATACACCATTTGAAAGGGTTACCACTCTTTTCCAGTATCCAGCCAGAGTCTGGAGAAGACGCAGGCTTGAGATGAGAGGCATGGATCCAGCAAGTGATTCCGTCTACATATACCACTGTAGGTGTTATAAGTAGCACCTGGTATGGTCCTTTTCAGCCGGGTTCCAGGGATGACACCTGATGTCGTCTTATGTAGACGAAGTCTCTTACTTGATATCCATGTGGAGTCCCCTCGTCCCCAGGGTGGTAGGCAGTGGCCAGCTGTTTCCACAGGTATCGCTGAGTTCTTTCAAGAGCTTTTAGTCTGTCAAGCAAGTATTTCTTGCATGAAACAGTGAATAAGGCAGGAACATACTCTAATCTTTTATGCCGGTCTCTAAGCTTAATTTCGTTTAGGTCTCTTTAATGGTTCTATTTATTTTTTTTCCTGTCCTGAGCTCTGGGGTCTATATGCACAATGTAACTTCCAATTAATCCCCAGGGTCCTGGCTAAGCTCTGACTCACCTGGGCCATGAACACCGTTCAATTAACAGACCCTATTACCTTAGGCAGGCCGTGTCTTAGAAAAATATCTTTCAGGATGTACTTGACCACCGTTTCAGCGGTTGTTTTTTTTTTTTTTTCTTTTTTTTTTGTGAGAAAGGATTCAATCCATCCTGAAATTGTATTTACAAAGACTAAGAGATATTTAAGTCCATACCTTGCTGGCTTAATTTCAGTGAAGTCCACTTTCCAGAATTGTCCTGGTCTGGTTCCTCGTAGGTGCTTTCCTGCAGGAAGCTTGGAAGTGTAAGCATTAACCAATTGACAGAACCGACAGGCTTTTGTGAGTTATTTCCTTTCACTGTGAGTGAGTTAGTCGAAATCTCTGTTCCTGATCCTTCAGGAATGCCTGCAGTTTCTTTGAACCAAGGTGAGTAAGTTGATGTACATTTTTAATGTAGTGTAGGGCTTTCTGAAATTGCAGGCTGGGCTCAGTGAAGTTGAGGAGTTCAGTGTCAGTGTTTTAAATGTTATAAAAAGCTTGCTGGTGCTAAAGGGTCCATTGGAATTGGGCATCCTCATTTAACAGAGGGTATAAAGGAGCCGCAAAGAACACAAACCCAGGTATCCATAACCTGCAAAAGCCAACAGTCCCAAGAAACTCTCTGTGTTGTCCCCTGTTAGATGGCAGTGGTATCTGCACAACAGTTTGTTTTCTGGGCTCAGTGAGCCATCATTTACAGCCCCTAATGGAATACCCCAGGAAGATTACTTCTTGCTGGCAAATTTGGGCCTTTTTGGTCGAAGCTCTATACCCGAGTTCAGCAATTTCAGATAATTGTGCTTGGGTCCCAGACTCACAGTTTTACTTGGTGTTGGCAGCCAGTAGCAGGACATCCAAATATTGAAGCAGAGTGACTTTGGGGTGCGTAGTTCTGAAGTTTTTGAGATTTCTGTGGAGGGCTGAATCAAAGAGAGTGGGGGAATTTTTGAACCCCTGTGGGTGTTTAGTCCAAGTTAGTTGACCAGACGTTCCAGTTTCTGGGTCTACCCAGTCGAAAGCAAACAGAAACTGACTATCTTTATGCAGAGTCAAGCAAAAGAAAGCATCTTTTAATTCCAGAAGAGTATACCATTTTCACTCAGCTACAGCAAACGGTTTATTGGGGGTCCAGCATGCTGGGGCTAAGAGCTCACATGAAAAGAGTAGAGAGCCCTGAGAACAGCTTAAAGAGAGCTTATATACTTTTCTTGGAGAGGGCATGGAAGGAAATTTTTGATGGGGCAGGGCGAGTGGGTGGTTTGCATGCAACCAGGTGAGGGAGTACATTCTGCAGTTTGGCAGTTGGGGACAGCACATTCTGGGAACAAAATTAGCAAACAGTTCTCAAGATTTCAACAGTATTTTGTTAAGCATACATAAAAACAGGAAGTGACAAGTACCTATTGTATTAACCTTTCACCAAAGCAAAATGCAAAGTGAGCATGGAATACTAAAATCAACCATGTCCAGATTGCCTAATGCTCTGAAATGTCAATCCTATTGGTGTCTACATATTTGTTTCTTCCTAAGATTATACATTCAACTTCAACCATGTTGAAAATGTCTAATCCTATCACTCACCTTATACTTTGCCTGATTTTCCAATGTCTCTATTGATATCTTTTTCCTACATATTTTCTCCAGTTCATCATTGTGAATGACTTTTCACATGTGCTAATATTTACATTCACTCTCTAAACGAAACAATATTGCTAATGAACTTTTGGTCCGATTCCTATACTCACCCTTTTTACTAAACCTACCGACTATCTTTCTAATCCTATGGACTATTCATTTTTGACTGGATGTTCTCTTCTACATTCAATCATCCAAGGTACAAGGTCCTATGCCATTGCATATCGATTTAGCTGAGACATCTGTGCAGAACATAATTCAAAGCTAAGTATCCCACTAAAGGGCCCAATGCCCTTCAGGGCTTCAAATCGTACCTAGATTTTCTGGTTTCATACTTATATTTCACCGATATATTCTTGTGAATATTGCAGGTTCCCAATACCATTATTCATTCCGCAGAATGATGCCTAACCCAAATAGAATATGTTATTAACCCTAACCATACACTGTTCTCTCAATCTAACTTTACAGAAGAGCATAGACAGAGTTGGTCTTACAATACAGGCATGTAGGTGATCTTCCAATTGCTGAGAACCTCAAAGGTTGATGCAGAAATGATCCCAGGAGAAGATGTAGGCAGATATAAAGGACCTGAGAGAGCAAAAGTCATCTTCCATTGCAAACAACCTGGTCAGGATGAAACGATGTGTCTGAATCAGCCTCTCTCTTCTTAATATAAAGAAGATGGACCAAACCAGCCCTGTGTGGAGAGCTTCTCCTCGGTCCCTATGGTTTATATACCATTCTAACTTGTGAAAGTGCCACAGGAAGTAGGGGCAGCCACTATCTCAAGGAACCCTTGGAAGCCACTGTTAGGACAAAGTGGTTGCCAAGGCAGTGACCTCATTCCGTTCCTGAAGGAATTGACCTAAGTCACATCTTTGGTGATGGAACTCCCTGAACTTGTTATCCAGGAAGCCAGGCACACAGAGCCAGTCCCAGTCCCAGTCCCAGTTGGCTCACTTGTTTGGATTTACCAAGGACAGAGTCTGTCTTTCTTGATACCTAATGATTTGAGGATGGCCAAATGCAAGTAGAGCTCTGAAGACGGGCCTTTCCGGAGAAAGCAGGTAGTGGTCAGCCCAGGCTTCTGACAACTTCACAGAGTTGGACAAGGAGACCGGATCTGAGACAGGACAGGTTATTTCGGGGGAACATAGTATGGTCCACCAGTCAGAGGACACTCTGGAAAGTCACAGACTCAGTTGGGGGAAGGAGGGGCCTTTGTGAATGTGGGTGTGAGTTTGTGGATTTGTCTCATGTTCTCAGAATAGGTAGGAAAGTCAGTATGTTTGGTAAGGAGTGGACTGTTTCTAGAAAGTCGTTTGACAAGGTGAGTGTTTCTATGTCTGTTTATCTCACTGTGTCCGTGGTTGAAAATATTAGAAATAAGAATTCATCAATGGATGTGTCCTGTCTAGTAGAAAGCTTCCCAGCATTCATCCTGCCCATTTTAGGAATGGTTTGCAGGTTTCATTATTGATGGGCAACACCTACTATCTTCCCAAGATTCTGTTTTCTTCCTGAATTCTGGCCACTCTCCAGAATAGGCTCATGGTTTTGTGTCCAAGATATGTACGACCTCCAAGCTCTGTGACATGGCCATGTACTGGATAGCTGAAGGGAATGCGAGCATCTCAGAAAACTCAGATATCAGTGTGACCAGGAAAGTCTCAGTGGAGAAACCCTGCTTTGGGCCTTTTGCTAAAATATTTGCCTGTTGCCATGAATATCAGGAAGGTCTTTGCCTCAGGCCAGCCCTTTGTGAATCCTGAAGAAAACTGTTTTCAAATGGTTATGAATGGGCATCACCTGTGGCTCTTTGCTTAAATGCTTTGTAAAGGGATGTGTCTGAATCTGCCTCTTTGCCCTGTGTGAGGTAGTGGCTTAGATTCTCAGCACCAGTTGGATCTAAAGAAAAATCCAATGTGTGCATCCAAAACCAAAATGCAAAAAAGATCAGTCATGGTGTATGAAGTCTCTCACCTTCCTCTTTTAGGTTCCTGACCTCCATCAAGTGAGAATAGGGATCCTTTGGGACAAATGAGTTCTTTCAAGCCCTGCAGAGATGATTGGGTTTTCTCATGACTCCAAATCACATGAAGAAACTATACCTGACAGTCAGTAGGCCTCAAATTGGAGAAGCAGAGCAGTATTAACGGCAGACCTATGTGATCAATCCTGGTTCACAGAAAGGGTGCCCAGGCTACCCTGTGGTTAGGCAAATGAAGGGAAAGAGACCTTATTTTGGAAACTCTCTTAGGCTGTGACATTCATGGAAACATCCAGCCAGAGGTTATGATGAATGTATATATGGAAGAAGATGAGGGCCTTGGTGGAGTGTTTTGGTTTTAATTGTGGTCATTTGTGTGGAGTTTGGAAGAGATGACTGGGTCCACCTGGGCTTGAACTCTGATGTGATTCCCCTCAGAGACTGAGTTCTGTAACTGACCTCAGAGAAGTAATTGCTTTGGAATGGGATATGTCTTAATCAGCCTCTTGGCCCTGTGTGAGGCTGTGGCTTTGATTACCAGCACCGTAAGGATCTAAAAAAAGATCCCATGTCTGCTTCCAAAACCAAAATGACCAAAATTGCAGTCATTGTTGATGAAGTCTCTCGCCTTCATTTGTAAGGTTCTGAAAGAATAAAAGAAATTGAAATTGAAACGTAAAGAACCAGGTTCTGTAAAGTATCCAGGCTGCACTCAGAGCCTGAAATTCCTGTGGCAGTTAAGACAATTCCTGGAACTGCCCTTTAGATGTGTGTTGAAATCTTCCCTGACCACCTAGTTACTTAACAACCTCTTCTCAAAAACCGTGCAGCTCAGCACATATACATCTCAGGGCTTCAACCAATCATTTTAAATGTATACCCCTTCTCAGGGCTAACCAATAACACCCTGCCTGAACTATTCCCACCAATGAATGTGCAAATCATGTTTTAGAGTTGTTATTTGATTTTCCCACGGTATACGGTGATTTGCTAAAGGAAGCTATGATGTATGTTAAGTCCCTGCCCTCTCTAAAGAATGTATATAAAATCTGCTCATGTTGTTCTTGGGGCTCTTTGTTCCTTGCTCCTCTGAAGTGAGCTCTGAGCCCCAGCATGCTGGACCCCCAATAAACCCTTTGCT
This sequence comes from Callospermophilus lateralis, assembly GCF_048772815.1. Classification (NCBI taxonomy): domain Eukaryota; kingdom Metazoa; phylum Chordata; class Mammalia; order Rodentia; family Sciuridae; genus Callospermophilus; species Callospermophilus lateralis. The sequence goes on from NW_027511677.1 coordinate 181,512, forward strand.
GTTTCATGAGAAATTCTCTTGGTGGTCTTTTCCTCCGAAGTTCGGCCCACCTTTTCATCTGGAGGCCCTAGCTGAGAAATCCAGCAGTGACGAAAAAAAGACCCCAACGGACTCCTTTCAGAGTAAGTAAGGTGCCTCTTTCTGGTTTCAGGTTTCAGGTTAGGGCTTGGCAAAATGGCTGTCCGTGAAGAACATTAGCTCTCTGGGACGGTGGCTGACAGATGTGTCACAGAGCCACAGGCCACGTCCCTGGGGGACACTCCAGAGGACTCGGGAAATAGAGGATTAGTAGTTTCCTCAACTCGGTTATTTTTTGCTTCACGATTCGGTTTTCCAGCCCATCAGGTTTTGCTGGCTACTCAGTTTTGTTCATTGTCAGGAACTCATGTTGAGTTTACTGTCTGTCTTTATTGTCTAACCCATCATGTTTTGCCAGTTACTCAGTTCTAATCTTTGTCTTGGACTCATGTTAAACGTTTACTGTTTGTCTTTGTCTGTGTCATGTTTGTGTATTCACTTTCCCTGTTTGAGTAACTCCCATTATGGGACATTATGGGACAAAGCACTTCCATGCCTCTGTCCCTTAACCTTGATCATTGGACTGATGTCCGCTCAAGTACCAAGAATCTTTCTTTTTCAGTAAAATGCTGGACCTGGCAGACTCTCTGTGCTTCAGAATGGCCCATCCTAGGAGTCGGATGGCCCCCAGAAGAATCCTTCCACTTCCCTCTAATCCGAAAAGTCAGAGATATTGTCTTTCACCAGGGCCACGTGGCCACCCAGATCAACAGCCATATACCCCTTGCCCCACGATCCCATCATTCCAACATTCTGCTCCTCCCCCTCTTCCCTCCATTCTGAGTCACAAGACTGGACACTCCTCTCTCTCCTTATCCTCTACCCTCGCTCCCCAACCCACAACATGTTCCAGATGATCCTCCCGCCGCTGACTCAGCCTCTCCGCCGCTAGAGGCAATTGGGCCAGACCCAAGCCCTCCAGGGGACTTCCCCGCAGCAGCAGCAGCCCCTGCTCCCCTGAAGGAAGCTGGGCCACCTAAAAAAACCCGCAGGAGATGGATAATAGAAAACTCGGAAGCCCCTGTGATGCTCCCTCTCCATCCCTACGGGCCCATGAACCGACCCAACTGGGACCCCAACACCTTTAAATGTAGGTAGCATTTGTCCACTTATCGCCATTCTCTAATAGTGGGTCTCTGAGCGGCTGCCAGAGGGCCGACTAATTTGTCCAAGGTAAGAGAGATTATCCAAGGGCCTAATGAGTCTCCTTCTATGTTTCTGGAGAGAATTATGGAAGCCTATAGGAAATATACTCCTTTTGATCCTCAGGCAGAAGACCAAAAGGCATCTGTTGCAATGGCCTTTATCGAGCAGACTGCCCTAGATATTAAGAGAAAGTTACAACTTCTTGATGGATTATAAGATATGACCTTAAGAGATTTAGTCAGAGAAGCTGAGAAAGCATATTATAAGAGAGAAACTGAGGAGGAAAGGGAATAGAGGAGAGAGAGAAGGAAAGGGAACAAAAGAAGGAGGAAAGAAGCAAATGGCAGAGTAAAGCATTGCCTAAGGTTCGGGTAACAGCAGCAAATAGGCCAGAAGTTAAAAAGCAGGGATACATAAAGGGTTACCTGGGCCCACGCCAAAGGCTGCCGTTGGCCTCAAATCAATGTGCCCACTGTAATAAAAAAGAACACTGGGCCAAAGAGTGCCCCCTAAAGAAGCAGCCACGCCAGCCCGCCGTGCTGACTCTAGAAGAGAACTAGAAAATTCGGGGCTCAGATCCCCTTCCCCAGCTCATAGTAACATTTGAAGTTGAGGGGAACACAGTGAACTTTGAAGTGATTACAGGAGCAGTATACTCAGCCCTTAAGACTTCACTGTCCCCCCTATCAATTAAATGGTCCCTAGTTCAAGGGGCTAATGGCAGTAGATATCGGGCTTGGACAACTAAGATGAACATGGACCTCGGAAAGGGAAAAGTCCACCACTGTTTCCTAGTAATTCCAGAATGCCCGGCCCCATTGATGGGCAGGAATCTGCTTACCAAACTCCGGACTAGAATAACCTTTAAACCTAATGGTCCCCAAGTGGAGGTTCTATAGCGTTCAGTATAAACTCCCATAGTCACATCTTTGACTATGTCCGTAGAAGATGAACATCAACTCTTTGCGCCCCATAGGACTAATCAAACAGGCAAACTACCCCATAAATGGATAAAAGATTATCCTAATGCCTGGGCAGAAACTGCTGGGTTAGGTCTAGCCATCAACAACCTCCAATAGTAGTAGAATTAAAAGCCTCTTCGTCTCCAATTAGCGTTAAACAATATCCTCTAAGCAAAGAAGCTAAGGATGGGATAAGGCCCCATATTCATAAATACCTGGCTCTTGGGGTCCTAAGGTTCTGTCAATCAGCCTGGAACACCCCCCGGTACCAGTAAGAAAGCCAGGAACTGGGGACTACCGTCCTGTTCAAGACCTAAGAGAGATCAACAACAGAGTGCAGGACATTCACCCCACAGTACCCAATCCATATAATTTGCTTAGCACTCTGAATCCGTAGCGGAAATGGTACACTGTGCTGGACTTAAAAGATGCTTACTTCTGCTCGCCTGTACATAAGTACTGTCAGTTGCTGTTAGCTTTAGACTGGATAGACCCAGAACCTGGAACATCTGGCCAACTAACCTGGACTAGACTCCCACAGGGGTTCAAAAAATCCCCCACTCTCTTTGATGAAGCCCTCCACAGAGACATCAATGACTTCAAAACTGCACACCCCGAAGTCACCCTACTCCAATAGTGGATGATCTTCTACTGGCAGCCGACACCAAGGAGACCTATGAGTCTGGGACCCAAGCACTATTATTCGAGCTTGCTCGGCTTGGATATAAGGCTTCTGCCAAAAGGCCCAAATTTGTCAGCAAGAAGTAATCTTCCTGGGTTATTCTCTCAGGGGTGGCAAACGATGGCTCCCTGAGCCCAGAAAAAAAACTGTTGTGCAGATACTGCCCCAATCTAATAAGAGAAAACTCAGAGAGTTTCTTGGGACTGCCAGCTTTTGCAGGTTATGGACTCCTGGGTTAACATCTTTGGCTGCCCCTTTATACCCGCTGATAAAGGGGGATGCCCACTTCCAATGGACCCCTGAGCACCAACAAGCTTTTGATAATGTCAAAAAAAGATGCTGCTATCTGCTCCGGCCTTAGCACTCCCAGATGTAGAAAACCCTTCACTCTCTACATCGAGGAAAAGAAAGGAATAGCACGGGGAGTGCTCACTCAGTCTTTTGGACCTTGGAAAAAGCCGGTAGCGTATTTATCCAAAAAACTGGACCCAGTGGCTAGCGGGTGGCCCCATTGCTTAAGTGCTAAAGCAGCGGAATCCCTTCTAATAAAAGATGCTCATTAATTAACGTTGGGACAGAAGCTAACCATTATATCCCCCCATGCCCTGGAGAGCATGATCTGTTAGCCTCCAGAGAGATGGCTATCAAACTCCAGAATAAACCACTACCAAAGCCTCTTGCTTGACAAAGACAGAATAACGCTGGGACCCCCTGCTCCACTCAACCCAGCTACACTGCTGCCAGAAGAATCATCAGGACCCGTCACTCATGAGTGTCAACACATACTGGCAAGGAAACCAGTATACAACAAGACTTGAAGGATCAGCCACTGCCTCGCCCTGAAGTCATATGGTTTACGGATGGCAGCAGCTTCCTCCAAGATGGTAAGCAGCGGGCTAGAGCAGCAGCAGTTAGCAAAACTAATTTCATCTGATACTCTGGTCTCCCAGAAGGGACATCAGTCCAAAAAGCAGAACTGATTGCCCTTATGAAAGCATTGGAACTAGCAACAGGCAAAAGGGCCACCATATAAACTGTTAGCCACTATGCATTTGCCACTGTTCATATGCACGGGACTATTTACCAACAATGGGGGCTATTAACCTCTGCCGGGAAAGAAATAAAGAATAAAGATGAGATCCTCCACCTTCGCTCAGCAGTGCAGGGCCATAAGGAACTAGCTATAGTGCACTGTCCAGGGCACCAGAAGAGAAACAATCCCGTGGCAGTTGGAAACAGAAGGGCAGATGAGGAAGCTTAATTGGCAGCCCTAAACGGAGTGACTCTGTTAACTTTTTTCACACCGGGGGGAACAAAAATCAGGAGACTTGGCCGCCCCGGAACATTCAGGCAACTTATCATCTGAGGAGACAGATACAGAACTCTGGGACCCTACAGAGCCAAGTTTACAATTTCAAAAAGCCCACCTTTATGTCAAAGATGTACACCAGCTCAACCACTTAGGCTCAAAGAAGTTATAAGCACTCTTAAAGGACCGAATAAAGGACTTATTATTGACTGACTCACAGAGGAAAAAAATAGCTGAGCTGGTGACTAGAGCTTTTCAAGTCTTCCAATTAGTTAATACTTTCCCATCCAAGAGTCCTGCAGGGATGCGCATACGAGGAACCAGACCAGGACAATTCTGGGAAGTGGACTTTACTCAAATTAAGCCAGCAAGGTATGGACTTAAATATCTCCTAGTCTTTGTAGATACTTTCTCAGGATGGGTCGAAGCCTTCCCCATGAAGAAAGAAACAGCTCAGATGGTGGTCAAAAAGATCCTAGAAGACAGTTTTCCAAGGTTCGGCCTGCCTAAGGTAATAGGGTCTGATAACGGACCGGCATCCATGGCCAAGGTAAGTCAGGGATTTTCCAGGATCCTGGGGATTAATTGGAAGTTATATTGTGCTTATAGACCCCAGAGCTCAGGACATATAGAAACGATGAATAGAACCATCAAAGAGACTTAACGAAATTAATCTTGGAGACCGGCATAAAAAATTGGACTATGCTCCTCCCTCATGCACTTTTTCGTGCAAGAAATACCCCTCCGCCTCTTTGTGTAACCTCACCCCTTATGAAATTCTCTACGGTGCCCCTCCTCCATTAAGGGACCTAACCCCAACTCTGAGATTAATGATTCCTTCAACACCCCCTTGCTAGACAGAATTAAAGCCCTTGAACAAACCCAGCACCCAGCGATACCTGTGAAAACAGTTGGCCACTGCTTATCATCCTGGAGACGAGGGAACTCCACATTGATATCAAGTGGGAGACTTCGTCTACATGAGACAGTGTCAGGTGTCATCCCTGGAACCCTGCTGGAAAGGACCATACCAGGTGCTGCTTTTAACACCTACAGTGGTGAAAGTGGATGGGATCACTTCCTGGATCCATACCTCCCATCTCAATCCTGCTCCCTCTCCAGACTCTGGCTGGAAACTGGAACAGACTGGTAACCCTCTCAAGTTGCTTGTCCGTGGTGTGGGTAGGGCTATGGATTCTTCCCCTGACCACCAGCAGTCCTAATCCCCATCAGCCTGTTCAGCAAAAATGGCAAGTTTTATAAATCCTACTGGGCAAGTAGTGTGGTCTATTTCACATACAGCCCCCTTATGGACTTGGTGGCCATCTCTCCACCCGGATATTTGTCAGCTTGCCATAGGCCTCTCTGACTGGGATCTCCCTGACATATTGGACCCCACACAGATGCCACTCAAACCCAAACCAGGGCAACATAGACCAACTTACCCCATGAATTATTGATGTCATCTCCCACAGCTCAGGTGTAAACTAGCCAGTCTTGTGTATTAAGTGTGCCCAGCTGATTTCTGAAGTCACAAACAGGCCCAAACCTGTGGAGGACCCAGTGACTTTTATTGTAGATCTTGGGGTTGTGAACACACGGGACCTACATTGTGAAACGCAAACTCCCCAGACAGTATGATTTTGGTAGGATGAAATGACATCTGGATTGATCCCAATAAATGTGCCGCTATCCAAGTGGTGTCAAAAACTTGCTGCGGAAAAAATAGTTTATGTTACCCCCTCAATATAACTTTCACTTCCAAAGGAAGGGGCTACCTCAGAACAACATGGCCTATGGGAAATACTTGGGGAATGCGATTCTATATTAATGGCCCTGGTTATGACTTTGGTCTCTGGTTCACCATCCGGCTTAAAAAGGAAGAAAATCCCACAGCAATAGGGCCCAATCCCCTCAAGTCAGGAATTAAGCCTCCTCAACCTCCCATGCCTAGATCTACCAAAACCCCTCTACCATCTCATACTTCGCAGTTTCCATCTTTGCCTACTTCCCCAGTCCAGAGTACAGCTGACTCCTCCCCCTGGGAACTAATTAAAGGAACCTTTATGGTACTGAACTCCACACAGTCAGAACTCCTTGCATTTCAGCCCAGGTATTTGACAGCTCTGTACATTATTGTATAATGGTGCAGATACTCCCCAGGGTGCTCTATCATGATGCAGAATCCTTTGAAGGTCTACTAGGGGGACAACCAACCCGATTTTGCCGGGAGCCAGTGTCCCTTACTCTAGCCATCCTATTGGGGCTAGGAGCTGCTGCAGGAGTGGGTACAGGAACAGCTGATATGATCCATGGGTCACCACAAATGGCCTGATTAGAAACAGCAATAAATCAAGACTTGAAGACGTTAGAGACCTCCATCACACTTTTGCAGGAATCCTTAACCTCTCTCTCTAAAGTTGTTTTACAGAACAGTCGAGGATTAGACCTCCATTTCATGAGGGAGGGGGGCCTCTGTGCTGTACTGAGAGAAAAATGCTGTTTTTATGCTGACCATACTGGAGTTGTAAAATAATCCATGAGTAAATTGAGAAAATTCCTTGTAGAGCACCAGAGAGAAAGGGAGATTCAACAAGTGTGGTTTGAGTCATGATATACCCAGTCCCCCTGGTTAACTACACTCCTATCAGCCTTAGCTGGACCCCTGATCATGCTTATGGTGTTGATAACTGTGGGACCTCGTTTGCTTAACTACATAGTTTTCTTTCTCCAGGCTCAGATTGGGCAGGTGAAACTCATGGTAATCAGACAGAAATACACTTCACTGGCAGAAATAGAATGTGAGACCCCACAATAATTATGATTCATTACTTTTAAGATTAAAAGTAGGCAGAAAAAGGAGTGAGAAATGAAAGAATTAATGAAATTGAAATTGAAACGTAAAGAAACAGGTTTTGTAAAGTTTACAAGCTGTGCTCAGAACCTGAAATTCCTGTGTCAGTGAAGACAATTCCCGGAACTGCCCGTTAGATGTGTTGAAATCTTCCCTTACCACCTAGTTACTTAACAACCCCTTCCCAGAAACCGTGCATGTCAGCACGTATACATCTCAGGGCTTCAACCAATCAGTTTAAATGTATACCCCTTCTCAGGGATGACCAATCACCCCCTGCCCGAACTGTTCCCGCACATCAATGTGCTAATCATGTTTTACAGTTGTTATTTGATTTTCCCACAGTATATGATTGTCGCGACCCCTTGCCCGCAAGGAAGACGCAACTCAGAAATCTTCTTTCAGCAGTTTATTCAGGCCTTGATTAAAGTATCTTCTAGTGACCCCCCTCCTCCCGAGCGCCCAAGCACAGTCTAATAAAGCCTCCCACGTACCAATCTTAAGCCGCCACGTGGATCTTTCTCATAGGGTAGCAAGGGATAGCGTGCCAACTCTCCATAAAAGGAGTTGCTTACTACAGGCCACAGTGGAAGCCGGCGCCATCTTCTAATGGCGGCCACAATCTACAACAATGGCTTACCACAGTTCCCCCTTCTATTTTATAAAACAATGCAGGCGAAAGTAGAGGTCCTATCCCACTGTGCAGAAGCGGCTGCAATGTATGGTTCAGTCCTAAGGAGGCGCCTTCCCCAGACCTGACCCCATATTAGCCGACGCCTTTTTTCGTAGGGCGGGGGCGTGGACGTCAAACCCGCATGCAATAGGACATGCTTTCCTTGAGGTCCGTTGAGGGATCACTCAAGTGCAGTGCTTTGCCTCGCATCCTGCATCTTGTCGATGGCGAGAAGTAGGGCAACACAGGTAGCCTGGTAACAATAACAAATTTTTAGTTGGCAACACAATCCCTAAGCCCCAGAGGAAAGTAAAGTGTCTGTAGCCGAGAAGAAAGACCAGTCCTAAAACCCATCTGCGTGCAATGGTAACAAGACCTGCAGAGTGCAAGGGCTATTAAGTACTGGGGGAGAATAAGAAAGAGGACATGCCAATCCCAGTGCACTGTGAAATTAACTTGGGGTGCAATGGCCATGCCCAGAAAATCACTGTTTAAGATGCGCAAGCCAGATTTGCGGAGACATGCCATTTTCCAAGGCCGCAAGAGCCTATACAATCATAGCCTTCTCCTGTGTATGGCGAGTTTTAAGGCGACAGAGAAGCCACAAACAAAGTATAATACCGAAGCAACACATTGCCCCCAAAATGGCCACTCCCACCCACTCCTTAAAGAAGGAAAAGGCATAAGATAGCCAACTGGTGAATTGACCCAAAGTCACTGGTTCGACACGGGTACTATTCAAAACAGCAATTTGAGTTAGTTGAGATTGGAGTAAGTTTTCTGCTTCCATGGACCAGGTTCCGGATAAATATTTCCCGATGATGTGGGAGGCATTCCTGGAATCATTAAATCTTACAGAGGTTATACATAAATGTGCACGTTGATCAACACAACCTAAATATACTAGATCAGACAATTTCTCAACTTGATCTTGAAGCAGATTTATCCTTTGATTAGCAGTCAGAATCCCAGATAAAATGTGTTGATTAATTCTACTTTGAGATTTACGTATGGTGGATGTTTGTTGAATAACCTCATTAAGAGTGGCAGCAGTTTGTACTTGGCTGGCCATGGCTACTCCAGCTGTAACTGCTGCAGCAGCAGATACCGCCACAGCTGTCACTATAACTGCCATAATACCAAAATCTTTACGGGCTCTAATCAGTTCAACAATAGGAAAAGATTCCGGATCCACAGTAACTGGGATCGGGACAAAGGTTGGAATTTTCATAATCACTGCCACAGTCCAAGAGCCATTCCAACACTCAGTTAAATAACAGGTAACATTAGAACAATTAAGCATCCCCTGTGATGTATCATTAGCCAAAAGAAACAGGAACGGAGATTGGAGACAGACTGCTGCAGAGGATAACGTAGCATTACTTAATTGTGAGTTATGTGAAATATTTCCAAGTCTCCTACCTCGATCCGAGTCTTGGATACTACCAGAAACATTAAACAACCAGCTTTTGACTCCTCGTAATTGAGCCAAAGTGGAGATATCAGCTGTGGCTCTCTTTTCATTGGAAATTAACCATTGAAACCAAGACCAACCTGTTCCTATAGAGGAATTACAGTTGGAAGAATTATATAAGTATCTTTTATGAGAGGGGGAAAGAGAGAAACCCTTAGAGACCTGATGTTTCTCCCAAGAGTGATCTTGACAAGGCGTGAATGTTCGGGGGGGTATCCTGTTTGTTGATTAGCAAACTTGCCTTGTCCCAAAAGCATATCCTTATCCTAGGCAGGGCGTCTCGCTGCATGATTTTGAGCAGCTTGCTCTACTGCACCCTCTAGCATAAATGCTCTCCAATCCAAAATTTCCCTGGGGAGACACAAGCGCAGACTAGATTAGCCCAATCTGAAGGAGTCATACAAAATCTAGCAAGTCCCTCCACCTGAGTAAGGGTGAAAGCGGCATCCACGCCATAATTTCGGACAGATTCCGCCAAGGTTTTAATTATCTTAAAGTCTAAAGGCTCATCATATCTTCCCCTGTTATTGTCCTGAAATACAGGGTATGCAAGTCCCATATCTGTATTAACTGTCCTCCAAACTTGCGCATGATAAGATCTCCAGGAATTTTGGCTCCCCCCCACATACGGGGGTGGAGCAACCGGCACCATATCTTTTTCGAGATATTCTACCTCCTCCTCCTCAGAGTGTTGTTGACCAATATTGGATCCCGTCCCCTTTTTACAGTAGGCCTGTGTGCCCTGTATCCCTTGTTTCTTTTTCTTCATTTTTATCTTGCGTAGTTGTTGTAGGAATATATCAAGGTCCTCAGAACTCTCTGAGCCGCTTGTGTTCGCAGGCGTTTTTAATTCAGCCAAGTCTGGGTAGAGCCTTCTCCTATTTTTAGTTTCAGGCTCTTTTGCCTTCTCACTACTCTTACTCCCAATGCTCTCTGCCACTTCACTATGTGATCCTTCAGACTTTTCCTCATGTAGTTGCTCAAGAACAGCTTGACCCTCACTCACAGCTTCCTGGCATTTACTATCTAGTATACATCCTCTAACTAACTTACAAAGTGGTATAACACCACCCTCTAAGGTGCCTTGTTCACGAGCGAAATCTAGATCTTTCCCTAATTTGTCCCAGCTAGGTATAGTAAGGCTGCCCGAAAACACAAACCACGGTGCAGCAATATCTGTCTTCTGTAAAAATCTCTGTAAAGTACTACGTTTCACTTCTAGTCCCTTGGAACATAACAGGCCATGTAGGACCAGGAGAAGCGGACTTGAAGATGTGGCACCCATGACACAACAAAAGACACACAAAAAACAAAAGTGAAAGTACACAGTGCAGCTGCAATAAAATGTAACGCTCTCTCTTGCTTTACAGAGGAGCTGCCCCGCTTTGATCGCGGATCCCACTTACCTGGGACAAATCCCCGCTTTGATCGTGGATCCCACTTACCTGGGACTAACCGGTGCACCACACCTGACTACTGAAAGTTCTGGTTCCCGGGTCTCGGCACCACTTGTCGAGACCCCTTGCCGGCAGGGAAGACGCAACTCAGAAATCTTCTTTCAGCAGTTTATTCAGGCCTTGATTAAAGTATCTTCTAGTGACCCCCCTCCTCCCGAGCGCCCAAGCACAGTATAATAAAGCCTCCCACATACCAATCTTAAGCCGCCACGTGGATCTTTCTCATAGGGTAGCAAGGGATAGCGTGCCATCTCTCCATAAAAGGAGTTGTTTACTACAGGCCACAGTGGAAGCCGGCACCATCTTCTAATGTCAGGCACAATCTACAACAATGGCTTACCACATATGTTGATTTGCTAAAGGAGGCTATGATGTATATAAAGTCCCTGCACTCTCTAAAGATTGTATATAATATCTTATCAAGTTGTTCTCGGGGCTCTTTGTTCTTTGCTCCTCTGAAGTGAGCTTTGAGCCCCAGCATGCTGGACCCCAATAAACCATTTGCTGTGGCATGAGACAATAGGTGCTTGGGTTTTCTCATGTCTCCAAATCATATAAAGAATCTATACCTGACAGTCAGTAAGCCTCAAATTGGAGAAGCAGTGCAGTATTAGCGGCAGGGCTATTTGATCACTCCTGAATCAAAGGAAGGGTGTTCAGGCCACCCAATGCCCTTCTGGACTTCAAATATTACCTAGATTTCTGTTTTCATACTTATATTTCACCAGTATATTCTTGTAAATATCGCAGGTTCCCAATACCTTAATTCATCCCACAGAATGATTCCTAAACCAACTCGAACCTGTTATTACCCTTAAACATGCAATATTTCCTCAATCTAACTTAACAGAAGAACAAGGATATTGTTGGTCTTACAATACAGGAATATAGGGGATCTTCCACCTGCTGAGAACCTCAAAGTTCCATGCAGAAATGATCCCTGAAGAAGATGTAGACACCTATGAAAGACCTGAGAGAGCAAAAGTCAACTTCCATGTAAAACAACCTGGTCAAAATGAAGGGATGTGTCTAAAAGCCTCTATCTTCTTAATGTAGATTAAATCGACCAAACCAGGCCTGTGTGGAGAGCTGTTCCCGGGTGCCTATGGTTGATATACCATTCTATCTTGTGAAAGTGTCACAGGAAGTATGGGCAGCCTCCATCTCATGGAACCCTTGGAAGCAACTGTTAGGACACAGTGGTTGCCAACGCAGTGATGTCATTCAGTTCGTGAAGGAAGTGACCTATCACACTTCCTTGGTGATGGAACTCTCTGAACTCGGGATCCAGGAAGACAGGCACCCAGAGCCAGTCCTAGTCCCAGTTCCAGTGGTCTCACTTGTTTGGATTTACCAAGGACAGAGTCAGTCTTTCTTAGTACCTACTGAAGTGCGAATGGCCAAATGCCAGGAGAGCTCTGAAGAGGGGCCTTTTCTGAGAAAGAAGATAGTGGCTCAACCATGGCTCCTGACAACTTCACAGAGTTGGCAAAGAAGACCAGTTCTGAGATAGGACAGGCCATTTTGGTGGAACATAGTATGGCCCAAAAATCAGAGGAAACTCAGGATACTCACAGACATACTTGGGGGAAGGAGGTTCCATTGTGGGTGTCGGTGTGAGTTTGTGGTTTTGTCTCATGTTCTGAGAATAGGTAGGAAAGGCGGTTTGTTTGTTTGGACTGGAATGTTTCTAGAAAGTCGTTTGACAATGCGAGTGTTTCTATGTCTGTGTATCCCACTGAATCTGTTTTTGTAGACATTTGAAAAGTGAATGCATCAATGGTTGTGTCCTGTCTAGTAGAAAGCTTCCCCGCATTCATCTTGCCAAATTAAAGAATCAAGAGCTGCTTGACTTATGGATGGGCAACACCTATTATCTTCCTAAGTTCCTCTTTTCTTCCTGAATACTGGCCACTCTTCAGAATAGCCTCATGGTATTATTTCCAAGATATGTACCACCTCCAAGCTCTGTGACATGATCATGTACTGGATAGCTGAAGGGAATGAGAGCATCTCAGAAAACTCAGATATCAGTGCAACCACTAAAGTCTCAGTGGAGAAACACTACTTTGGACTTTTGTTCTGTTGTCCTGAATGTCAGGAAGGTGTTTGCCTCAGGCCACCCCTGTGTGAAACCTGAAGAAATCAATTTTCAAATGGAAAAGGATGGGCTTCACCTGTGGCTCTTTGCTTAATTGCTTTGGAAATGGATGTGGCTGAATCAGCCTCTTTGCCCTGTGTGAGGCAGTGGCTTAGATTCTCAGCACCTGATGGATCTAAAGAAAGTTTCCAAGTGTGCATCCAAAACCAAAATGGCCAAAAGAGCAGTCATTGTGGATGAAGTCTCTCGCCTTCCTCTGTAAGCTTCCTGACCTCCATCAAGTGAGAATAGGGATCCGTTGGGTCAAACCAGTTCCTCAAAGCTCGGCAGAAGCTAGCCAATAGGTGCTTGGGTTTTCTCAGGACACCAATTCACATAAAGAATCTATACCAGACAGTCAGTTGGCCTCAAACTGGAGAAGCAGAGCAGTATTAAAGAAGGGCTATTTGATCACTCTTGGTTCACAGGAAGGGTGTCCAGGCCACCCTGACTTTAGGCAAATGAGGGGCAAGGGAGCTTATTTTGTACACTGTCTTGGGCTGCGCCCGTCATGGAAACCTCTAGCCAGAGGTTATTCAGAGTGTCTATGTTGAAGAAGATGAGGGCCATGTGGGAGTGTTTTGGTTTTAATTGTGGTCATTTGTTGGTGGTTGGAAGAGAATCCTGGGTCCACCTGGGCTGGAATTCTGGTGTGATGCCCCTTAAAGACTGAGTTCTGGAACTGACCTCAGAGAAGTATTGCCATTAATTGTGTTGGGATTTTAGGCGGCCATGCATGAGAGTCGCCATTGGAAACTGAGATCTAAGCCTGGGGTGGCTATTCACCAAGCACTGTCAATCTCAGCCAGGACATCACATGATTTTATTATGAAAGACTTGGCAGCCATTGTTGACAGTCAAAACACACATGGACCTCACATTGTAGACCTCAATGGGCCTGGCTTCATGTGGCCTTTTGGCCACACTTTGGGAAGCCTTGCCTCTGAGAATTCTCCAGAGGTTTCCTTGAAATGTGCTTCCTAAAAATTTAATGGTTCCTGAATGAATTGAAAACCACAGTTTCTCCAACTTCATCCTTGAAAAATTTCTAGATAAATACCATGAAATTTTTGAAATTTCCATGACCAGGTGGCACTGGAGAACCTTTGGATGTCCTGTTGCTGATCAAGAGTGTACCAGACAGTGCCTTCTTTGACTGGGTTTCATGAAAATGGTGTAGAACAGAGCTGCCAGTATGGTGGAGCCTGCTGAGTAGTGGGCCCAGAGCTGTGGTGTGCAGTTGTGTGATAAAACATCTGTGGTGGGGTCATGTGGATCTTACTTCGGCTTCCAAATGCTTGTGATTGACATGGTGCAGCCAGCAGACTTTTGTATATTAAGCCATCTTGTTAGATGGAGAGTTTTCAGGGCAATGTTCAGAATCAAGTTGCTACGGTCAAGGGGGCAAGCAATGTGGCATAGAAGCCTGATTGGTGCTTTCTCCATCAGACCCTTACCCACCACATTTGACAGAACTCCCTCCAGCACTGTGTTCCAGTTGAACTCCTTGTATTTTGTGAAGCAAATACCAAACTCCCAGTGCAGCAACAAGAAACACAACAAAATTGGAGAATGACCAAATGGCTTCACAGTCTACACGGAAAGATTCTTAGACCCCAGTGGCCACAGCTTACCCACAAAGAGAGAATTCAGCACTGCTGCCTCATGTTCATTGGAAAATAAGAAACCATGTCCTCCATGTAACATAGATGCATACACAGCTTTGATGATCTCACTACAAAGGAAGCTAAAGCTCCTGAAAACAACATATATTTCAAGTGTACAATCTCAAAGACAGTTTCCCAGATGTCTTAAGGCCTGCACACTTCCATGTTTGTGGAGTGTTTACAGTCTCCATTACTTTTGGAAACTCCTCTACCACCTCCAGTGTTGTGAACTCCCGAGCATTTTCCATTCCAGATATGTATTCATAGATTTTCTAACTCTTCTCCTCTAATTGTATCTTACTTGGGGCGAAGGTAATGTCAAGGCATTGTTCTGGATGAGAGTGGGAAGATTTTTTGTAGCACATATTTGCATACACATTGGATTCATTTTCCAATTATTCATTCAAAATACTTAATCCCTCATAGTAACCCACTCCCTACTAGACTCTGACTACAAATCCTAATATGATGGATAAAAATAGACCAAACCAAATTGAAATACAAGCAGTTCAGAGGATGCCAGGTGTACATTTGGACGTTCCTTTTGCATTATATATGGTAGGAGTTTTAAATCTAGTGAATTTTTTGTTGAAACACTTCTCCATGTGTTTTTAAAGTTAACAAATATGTGAATTCATGTCTCCATTTCTCTGTAGCCTAATCAGCACATATATTTTTATATGCACATATAGAATCCTACCTGGTACCACACGTACATTCTTGTGAGGTGGCTGACTTGGCAGATACAAATTGTAAGAAGAGATCACTCCTGTTAAACACTGTTGGAACTGAAAATTCAACCTATGCGTGAGTATCCTAGCTGAACAACATTATACATAAATTCATGTTCAGTAAAATGAATATTTTTAGATCTGTGGATGATATATATTTCATGGTGAATTTCATTTGGCTTGTATATTAATACTTTTTAATTTCTGTGTGTGTATTTTAATGTCTGTATATATATATTTTTTTTCCAGAGTTTTCAAAATATGAAATAAATGTATCTTATTATGTACTCCCTAAATTCATTAATATTTAAGTGCGTATTTACAATCAACTTTTCATAAGATTATTCTAAGATATATTCATCCTCCTGAAATACGTATTTGTTTCCTAGTACTGAAAACTAAGTTCAGTGAATTGTGCATACATATCCTAATATTTTTACACTAATTGACCCAGGTTAATATAAATGCAAGTAGATTCCTATGGGATATGATGTGTATTTTGACGTTCATTTTTTTTCAACACTTGTACATTACTATTTCCTCAGTTTATGCACATCATAAGATATATATTTCATCCACAAGTTCAGAAATTTAAAGGCTTTTGTTTCACTTTCAATCACTTCCTGCTTCAGAACACATGTATTCCTCCAGGTTACATGACTGGTTTTTCATGAGACTTCTTTCCAAACACATTATTTTCGATTTCCACAATTACCTTTGAAGCAAAACTCACACATTCTTCATGATAAACCATAACCCTAATATTACCATTAGATGTATAACTGGTTTGAATGAATGGATATATATCAATATAAGGTTTCCTGTATATTTTCAGATATCAACTCGAACCATTATTTAAGTTGGAACCAGTTATATTATTTATTTACATTATGGTCTATTCATGCATTATTTCTATATTCATAGACACAGTGTACACATATTTGTATTCAAAATACTAATTTACACGTCTTCAAAATACTGTTCCTAGAAATGGTGAAAGAAATACTCATGTCACCTGATCTACATATACATTTTATCACAGTAATATTCTGGAAACAAAAAGCAAATGTCACACTTATGATTGTACTAAAGCCTAAATGGAAATTGAACATGGATTACTAAAATCATCCATGTCCAGGTTGACTATTGCTCTCAAATGTCGATCCTATTGGTGACTACATATTTGTTTCTTTCTAAGATTATATATTCAACCTCAAACCTGTTGAAAATGGCTAATCCTATTACTCACCTTATACTTTGCCTGATTTCCTAATGTCTCTATTGATATATATTTTCCCCAGTTCATCATTGTGACTGCCGCTTAACATGTGCTGATATTTACATTCACTCTCTACATGAAACCCTATTGCTAAAGACCATTTTGTCCAAATCCTATACTCACTCATCTTTCTAAAACTACCGACTATCTTTCTAATCCTACCAACTATCCCTTTTTGACTGCATGTTCTCTTGGACATTCAATCATCCAAGGTACATTGTCCTATACCATTGTATATTGATTTATCTGAGAAATCTGTGCAGAAATTAATTCAAAGCTAAGTATCCCAATCAAGGGCCCAATGCCCTTCTGGGCATCAAATCTTACCTAGATTTCTGTTTTCATATTTATATTTCAACTGTATATTTTGTAAATATCGCATGTTCCCATAACCATTATTCATCCTGCAGAATTATTCCTAACCCAATCGAACATGTTGTTAACCCTAACCATACACTGTTTGCTCAATCTAACTTTACAGAAGAGCAGGGAAAGAGTTGATCTTCCAATACTGGATTGTAGGGTATCTTCCATCTGATGAGAACCTCAAAGGTCCATGCAGAAATGATACGTGGAGAAGAAGAAGGCAGCAATGAAGGACCTGAGAGAGCAAAAGTCATTTTCAATGTTAAACAACCGGGTCAGGATGAAGAGATGTATCTGAATCAGCCTTTCTCTTCTTAATGTACAGAAGATGGACCAAACCAGGCCTGTGAGAAGAGCTGTTCCCGGGTGCCTATTGTTGATATACCATTCTAACTTGTGAAACTGTCACAGGAAGTACGGGCAGTCTCCATCTACTGGGACCCTTAGAAGCAAATATCAGTACACACTTCCTTGGTGATGGAACACTCTGAACTTGGGATCCAGGAAGCCAGGCACCCAGAGTCAGTCCCAGTCCCAGTCCCAGTGGTCTCAATTGTTTGGATTTACCAAGGACAGAGTCAGTCTTTGTTGGTACCTACTGAAGTGAGAATGGCCAAATGTCAGGAGACCTCTGAAGAGGAGCATTTTCTGAGAAAGCAGGTAGTGGCTCAACCATGGCTCCTGACAACTTCACAGAGTTGGTGAAGAAGACCAGATCTGAGACAGATCAGGCCATTTTTGGAGAACATAGTATGGACCACCAGTCAGAGGACACTCACGATATTCACCAACATACTTGGGGGAAGGAGGTGCCGTTGTGGGTGTTGGTGTGAGTTTGTGGTTTTGTCTCTTTTCTGAGAATAGGTAGGAAAGACTGTTTGTTTGTTTGGACTGGAATGTTTCTAGAAAGTCGTTTGACAACGTGAGTGTTTCTATGTCTGTGCATTCCACTGTATCTGTGGTTGTAGACATTTGAAAAGCGAATGCATCAATGGTTGTGTCCTTTCTAGTAGAAAGCTTGCCAGCATTCATCCTGCACAATTAAAGAATGGAGAGAGGCTTGCCTTATGGATGGGCAACACCTACTATCTTCCTAAGTTCTTGTTTTCTTCCTGAATACTGGCCACTCTCCAGAATAGCCTCATGGTTTGGTTTCCAAGATATGTACCACCTTCAAGATCTGTTACATGGCTATGTACTGGATAGCTGAAGAGAATAGAAGCATCTCAGAAAACTCACATATCAGTGTGACCATTAAAGTCTCAGTGGAAAAACACTGCATTGGGCCTTTTGCTTACCTATTGTTCTGTTGTCCTGAATGTCAGGAAGATCTTTGCCCCAGGCCACCCCTTTGTGAAGCCAGAAGAAAAGAGTTTTCAAATGGAAATGAATGGGCATCACCTGTGGCTCTTTGCTTAATTGCTTTGGAAAGAGATGTGGCTGAATAAGCCTCTTTGCCCTATGTGAGGCAGTGGCTTAGATTCTCAGCACCTGATGGATCTAAAGAAAGTTTCCCAGTTTGCATGCAAAATGAAAATGGCCAAAAGAGCAGTCATTGTGGACGAAGTCTCTCGCCTTCCTCTGTAAGCTTCTTGACCTCCATCAAGTGAGAATAGGGATCCTTTGTGTCAAATCAGTTCTTCAAAGCCCTACAGAGGTTAGCACATAAGGGCTTGGGTTTTCTCATGACACCAATTCACATAAAGAATCTATACCAGACAGTCAGTAGGCCTCAAATTAGAGAAGCAGAGCAGTATTAAGAGCAGGACTATTTGATCACTATTGGTTCACAGGAAGGGAGTCCAGGCCACCCTGAGTTTAGGCAAATGAGGGGCAAGGGAGTTTATTTGGAAAACTGTCTTGGTCTGTGCCCCTCATGGAAACCTCCAGTCAGAGGCTATGAAGAGTGTCTATGTGGAAGAAGATGAGGGCCATTTGGGAGTGTTTTGGTTTTAATTGTGGTCATTTGTGTGGTGGTTGGAAGAGATGACTAGGTCCACGTGGCTTGAACTCTGGTGTGATTCCCCTTACAGACTGAGTTCAGGAACTGACCTCAGAGAAGTATTGCCATGAATTGTGTTGGGATTTTAGGAGAACACGCATGAGAGTTGCCTTTGGAAACTGAGATCAATGCCCAGGGTGGCTTTCCACAGAGCATTGTCAATCTCTGCCAGGGCATCACATTATTTTATTCTGAAAGACTTGGCAGCCATTGTTGACAGTCAAAACACACATGGGCCTCACATTGTAGACCTCAATGGGCCTGGCTTCATGTGTCCTTTTGGCCACTCTTTGGGAAGCCTTGCCTCTGAGAGTTCTCCAGAATTTCCTTGAAATGTGCTTCCTCAAACATTAATGGTTTCTGAATGAATTGATACCCACAATTTCTCCAACTTCATCCTTGAAAAATGGCTAGATAAATACAATGAAATTTTTGAAATTTTCATGACCAGGTGGCACTGGAGAACCTTTCAATGTCCTCTTACTGATGAAGTGTGTACCAGACAGTGCCTTGATTGACTGGGTTTCATGAAAATGATGTAGAACAGAGATGCCAGTATGTTGGAGCCTGCTGAGTAGTGGGCCCAGAGCTGTGGTGTGCAGGTGTGTGATAAAACATCTGTGGTCGGGCCATGTGTATCTGACATTGACTTCCAAATGGCTTGTGGCTGACATTGTGCAGCCAGAAATCACTTATATGTCTGATAACTCTCCATATAAGGCATCTTGTTATATGGAGATGTTTCAGGACAATGTTCAGAATCAGGTGCTATGGTCAAGGGGACAAGCTATGTGGGATAGAAGCCTGGTTGATGCATTCTCCTGCAGACCCTCATCTATTTCATGTGACAGAACTCTCTCCAGCACTGTGTCCCAGCTGAATTCATTGTATTTTGTGAAGCAAATAACAAACTCCCAGTGCAGCAGCAAGAAACACCATGAAAAGTGGAGGATGACCAAATGGCTTCACAGTCCACACGGGGAGTCACTTAGCCTTCAGTGGCCACAGTTTACCTACAAAGAGTGAATTCAGCACTGCTGCCTCATGTCCTTTGGAAAATAAGAAACCATGTCCTCCACGTCACATAGATGCAGATCCAGCTTTGATGGTCTCATTAAAAAGAAAGCTAAAGTTCCTGACAACAACATATATGTCAAGTGCCCATCCTCAGAGGCAGTTTCTAAGGAAGTCTTTAGGCCGGCAGAGCTGCATGTTTGATAGCGTTTACCTATTAGATCAGGATGCAAGAAAAGACCACTGACTCCAATTAAAATCAAGTTAAAGCAAGCTTATAATTTCCACTGCCCAGGTGGACTCTCCCTCCCAAAACAGTGGGAACAAGACAGCCACCCAAATTTCCTACAGCCCAGGTTTATAACCTAGAATTTTACACTACAGGGGGGTTACAAATATCAGAACTCTGACAAGCATCACACTAATCGTAGTTTATATATATATATATATATATATATATATATATATATATATATATATATATATATATATATATATATATTTTTTTTTTTTTTTGCTGGCCCCAACATCAGAATTTATGAAAACCATTAGAACCTCAGAGAGGGTCATTGTCTGGCCAGGGAAGGCCAATATTTATGAGGTGTCAATAAAGTTTCATAGAGGGCTGTTCCTGGTCAAAGTGCCAGGCATGGGTGAGTTCAAGGCCACGGGCAGGCATTCCAAGCAGGTTCAGAATTTGGTGTAATTTATAGTTAAGCCAAAATTTTCTTTTCATGGCTTTGTGGCAAGATGGATCCAAATTTTAATAAAAGATCAGGTTGGGTATATCATTCCCCCCTTTTCTAATGTGTCCCTTTCAAATCTTTGATAGGGTAGGGGAAGAGCACTGAGGGAATTTTAATACCTCACGTAACAGTCTCCATATTTTTTGAACTCACACAAAACCAGTCTCCCTGATTTTACCTGACTTAATTAATTACTTAAAATGAAAGTCTATCTATTTTTGGCTCCATTGTTGTAAGAAGAGAGTCGTCACTCATTTTGGCTTCTTCTGAGCTGAGAGAGGGTGACATGAGGGGGCACAGCATGAGGGATATGAGTTGCCTTTTAGAAGTCAATTCGGTTTGAAGTCTGGTTGTGGTAGAACAGTTTGTAAAGTCATCTGGGGATGGGTTCTTCTATGAGAGAAACAAAAACCATGAGTACTGAATAAATGTTGCAGCAGCTGAAACATGTCACTGTATAGATGTCCCCTCATCTGTCTTCAATATCCCAGTTATCAGGACTTTCAACTTAACTTTTAGTGTCACAGTTGTTTCACCCCATAAGATACAGTTTAATAATTTAATGTCATCTGATCTTGCAAATTCCTTTTACTAGCATGACCTCTGTGTGTAATAGAGAAACCTTTAATTCTGTTATTCAGGGCTGGATAATCGTACTAGCAAACACCAAGCCTACCTGTGTAGGTTAGGAATATCTGTAGGCCTTAAACAAAAAACTTCTGCCTCTGGTACCTCCTCTTGATAGTCTCTTTTTATACTCATCAGGCATTACTGTCTGAGAATCCTTCTTTGTAGCCTCCAGTCTTACTTATTTTGAGAGGCTACCATAAAGTGTATACGTTAAAATATTATTATAACTATTATTTTTTAAAATGCCCAGGAATGGCTGTATTTTGGGTTTATCTGTCTTTGCTAAGAGTTTAAGATGAAGCAGTAAAACTGACTTTTGTTTCTATCTATTGTTAACAGTCAGCTGAGATTTTATGGGAGTCATTCCTGGGGAAACTTGAGAGCAGCTTCTCAGTTCTGCTAGTGCCATTTGCGCTAGGTGAGTCCAGGTCTTGCTTGACCATGTGGCTTCTCTCGGAAGCATCAGGAATATGTCCCTTCTCTGATGACTCTCTTCTTTGTAGAAAATGCACTGATTGGCTTTCTGTTCTCCAGTGGTCTCATTAATCTTCCTGATCAGGAGGTTATGTGGCTCAGAGTTGCAAAGTTCTTTAGAGAAGTCTCCTGTTCCCTGGATACAGACTGACTCAGAGGGCAAGAGCCAAATATTTGTTTTATTGTCCCTTTTCATTTAAATTAAATTTTAAATCCTAATCTTAAACATCCAGCAAATAAATTTTAACAGCCTTATATTAAGAGTACTGTGCTTTAATGTCTATAATTTAAAATTATTTATCTTTTTATTATTTGGGATCTGTATTTTTCTGTCTGTCTTGTAGGTGATGACTTATTATCTTAAATTAACCAATGTTGTGTTCTAAAAGCAACTCTTTTGTAAAACACTAACAGGGAATCTTTAGTTAACTTATAAGGAAATTCAAAATAAAATTAACAAGAGTAAAAATACTTAGTTTGTGTAATAGCTACCCTGAATTTTAGGCTGAGTTATACATTATATCCCCTTTTTGAGATCCTAGTAATCTTGACAGAAAAATATAACTTTAAATTAAATAACATCTTACCTACTGCTTTCGTAGTTATTCTCACATGTTGTAAGATGAGACACAGAGCCTTATCTCAGGTAAGGCAGGGCTCTATATAAATCTTAAGTGTTTTAGTTCTAAAGCTGATCTTTGTTTTTTAAATATCATTTTACACAGTTTACATAAATTGTTTGAGGTCACATGAATATTAGCTAACACCATATGATATCACATTTAAAACATGAAT
Organism: Callospermophilus lateralis; assembly: GCF_048772815.1. NCBI lineage: Eukaryota > Metazoa > Chordata > Mammalia > Rodentia > Sciuridae > Callospermophilus > Callospermophilus lateralis. Next base: position 203,991 of record NW_027511677.1, read on the forward strand.
TAAAGAAAGGCTGAAAGTTTTTAAACTTTACATAGATTAGGCGCTCATTAACTTAAAAATATATTTAAATTTTTTCCCAATGTAAAAAGTAACATAAAACTTTATATATCTTATTGATAACAAGTAAATAAATCCCCAATATATATATATATATTTACCATGCATCTTCAGAACACCAGCTTGATGAAATGCTCTTTTAAAGTTTCTACCTTACAGAATTGTATACCTGGAAGATATGAGCACATTAATAGCATCACAATGACATTGATGTTTTTACATTAACCAAGTTTAGCTTTTAAAGAAATGGCAGTAGAGTGCTCTAAAATAACAGTTCTTATTTAATCAGTTGTTTAATTTTTATGGTTGCTTGTTCTAGAAAAATAAAACTTTATAAACACAATGTTATGGGTAAACTTTTGTTTTAAGAAATTTGTGTCGCTTTATCACATGAATGATTTTTACAATCTTATACAGACTGTAGAACAAACTTATACAGACCTTACTAAATCAATCAGATATCTAACAAAAGTACTCATGAATGAGTAATCCCATATCAAATTTACTTCACTTATTTATCAAAATATTAGAGAAATGTATTGAACAGTGTAAACCATTTCTTTGTTAAAGGAAAAGTCCTAGAACCAAGGCATATTAGACATTTTATAGACATTAATATTTTATTAGATTTTTGAGCAGCTAGAAAAACTTGTAAGCTTAAATTTAAAGACATTTATTGTTATTTGCTTATCCAAATTTAAAGTGAATCATTTAAATCACGTGAATTAAAGATCTTTGAATCCACTTTTTAAAATTTGTTTTTATGAGTGCTTTTTTTTTAATGATCGCTCCTTATATATGTTAATTTGTATATCACATATATGATATACGAACATATGGATATATAGACATACAAAACATAACAAAAGTGTGCACAAATAATAATAGTAAGGCCTTGTAGCTTTTCGCAGGTGAAATCTCCATTGCAATGTTTCAAAACTCCACTGTTGGTCAAATATAGAACTGATCAGAAAAATATTAACCTAGTTCTGTAGGATCAAAATAATGAGCTCAAAAAAAAAATACAGAATCTAAGGAAAAAAATGAGAGTCCTAGAAAAAATGACTGGCCAGTAATTAGTAAATACCATACGATATACCTTTTTTTTCCCACTTAGACATCAGATCAGTCTCCTACTGAGTTTGCAGGCTTCTTTCATTTACATTTCAACATAAGTCCTGGCTGAGTTCTGGAAGGAGCTGGACAAAACTGCTATTATAAGCAGACACCTCAGGCCTAAGGCACTTTAACCATAATTTTCAGGTGAGGATGTTGAAAATTATGATACAATTTTAAGATACAATTCACAAAATTTTATACCTTAACATCTTTTTTTGTCAACAGATACCATATTATGATTTACTATCCTTGTCCAAATTAATGCACTGATACACACTGTGACATTTTCCCAGGCTACCCAATTAAAAATTGGTTAAAAAAAAGACTGAATGATTGGGAAGTTACTTGCCAACTTGGAAGTAGAATTCTTTAGTTTTCCATTTTAAGTATTTAAGTTCTCTGGCATGAATTATCTGAAATCATAAACTAAAAAATTACCTAAACCCGACTTTTAACTTCAAGATTGTGCAATGCTTCAAAAACCCATTCAGATACCATATTGTTACAATAAAACATCATCCTTTAGACACACATTCAGCTAAGATCATTCTCAAGAAACAATTTATAATATCAACACATTATTGCACATGTCTTAAATGGCCAGAAACAAAGACAAAAGACAGACAGAAAGGAGCTCCAGACTATGGCTGACAGGACAGAAGCCTTTAAAACAGCAGAAAAGAGAAAAATCTCCTACACCAGTGGCACGATATATGTCCCCACAAGGGCATCAGATGTTTTCACAGAGGGGGAACCTGAAATGCAATATCAAAGGTCTCCATGGTGACTTTACTGCATTTAGTGTCTCCTTTTTCTTTTTCTCTTTTTTAAGAAGACAGAGGTGGCATAATACTTACAGTGCAGGGAAGGAAGGAGGGAATTCACTGAAGCAACAGGACTTCGGCAGCTGCTGGGAGTCCCTCAGTCCCGTCTTTTACTTACAGGATTAGCTCCTCTGGTTCGGTTCCACCCCAAGCACGCTGAATCTCCTAACATTTCAGTAGTCAGCTCTCAAAAATTCCAGGGTCAGGGGCGGTATCAAAATTTGTAACTTAAATTTCGGTTCCAGACCTTGAAGCCAATTAATACCAATTTAATATAAGGACAGGGTTTGAGAAAAAGTAAAAGGGAGGTTTACTGCTTTGCTAACAAAGGAGAAAAACAGGGGACTTTGTCCAAAGTTGTGACTCTCTTGATCTGGAGGGACAAGGGATTTTAAAGGAGTTTCACTTGTTAACCTGGGAGATACTCAGTTATTAGGTCCCCAGCAGGCATTGCCCTCTGCCGTGGGTGGGCTCCAGACAGCCAGCTAGGGGCTTCTCTCATCCTGCTTAACAAAGGCGGGTATAGTGCATCACATTTCTTTAAAACACAGTCCAAAGGGGTGTCAGGCTTACATGATTTATTACCCATTTTCAAGTCCAATATTCTTAAGTTTTTACCACAGAAATCACACAACAAAACGCACAAAAACAAACAAATAAAAAACATTTAGAACACAGAACAAAACACACACACACAAAAAAACAGAAACTCGGCAAATAAACAGAAAACCAGAGGAGCAATGCAGCGTCTTGCTAAAGCTCCGGGGTAGGAGCTCCTGCATGCCAGTCGGCACCTCTCTACACTTTCAGAGGTATTCCCTACAGAACAGAACAGAGGAAAGAAGGATTCCTATTACTGTCCCAGACAGGAGTATATGTGAGCCTTCCCAGGCCACCTCTCTGTCATCAGAAGAGTACTCCCTTAACCGGATATCAGATGTTATAAAGGCGCCTCTTACCTATGAAGGCCTCCTCCACCAGGTGCTTGATAATAGTTTTAGTGCGATGGTTCACTGCAGTGATCCACGGACTGAAGGCTCATTCCAAGGTTTTGGAACTTGGCTCTCCAGCCCGGAGTCCTGGAGGATAGGCCAGCTTCAGAATTTCCAGCAGTCTGGCTTTGTGATCAGGTCGGATCATGTTGCTGGGGAACTCCAAAATGTTAGTCCAGGACACAAGAAAAGACCACTGACTCCAATTAAAATCAAATTAAGGCAAGCTTAATATTTCAAGCAGCCGGGCTGCCTCTCCCTCTCAAACTGGCGGGAACAAGACAGCAACCCCACCTTTCCTACAGCCCAGCTTTATAGCCCAGAAAGTTACACAAAAGGAGGGTTACAGAAAACAGAACTTTGACAAGCATCACACTAATTGTAGTTTACATTTTTTTTCTGGCCCCAGCATCAGAAATTATGAGGACCATTAGAGCCTCTGAGAGGGTCGTTGTCTGGCCAGGGAAGGCGAATATTTATGAGGTGTCATTAAAGTTTCAGAATGGGCTGTTATCTGGTCAGAGAGCCAGGCATGGGTGAGTTCAAAACATGGTCAGGCATTCTAAGCAGGTTCAGAATTTGCAGTAATTTATACTAAAGCAAAAATTATCTTTTCATGGCTTTGTGGCAAGATGGCTCACAATTTTAATGAAAGATCATGTTGGGTGATCAACCCTGTCCCTTACTTTTGGAAAATCCTCTACCACCTCCAAGGTTGTGAACTCCTGAGCATTTTCCATTCCAGATATGTATTCACAGAATTTCTAACTCTTCTTCTCTAATTGTGTGTTACTTGGGGCGAAGGTAATGTCAAGCCATTGTTCTGGATGAGAGTGGGAAGAATATTGTGCAGCACATAATTGTATACACATTGGATTCACTTTCCAATTTTCCAATTGAAATACTGAATTCCTGACAATAACCCATACCCTCTAGACGCTAACTACAAATACTAATATGATGGAGAAAAATAACCCAAACGGAATTGAAATATAAGCAGTTCAGAGGAGGCATGGTGTATATTGGACTTGCCTTTTGCAAGATAAATGGTAGGTGTTATAAATCTAGTCATTTTTTAATTGAAATTGTTTTATATGTGTATTAAAGTTAACAAATATGTGAATTCCTATCTCCCTTTCGCTGTAACCTATTCAGCACATTAATTTTTATATGCACATATAGAATCCTACCTGATATCACACGTACATTTTTGTGAGGTGCCTGACATTGCAGATACAAATTGTGAGAAGAGATCACTCCACCTAAACGCTGTTGGAACTGAAAATTCAAGCTAATGGTGAGCTTTCTAGTTTAATAACATTATACATAAATCCATGTTCAGTAAAATGAATATTTTTGGATCTGTGGATGATATATATTTCATGGTGAAATTCGATTGGCATATATAATTCTACTTTTGAATGTCTTTGTGTGTGTTTGTGTGTGTGTGTGTGTATATATATATATATACACACACACACACACACAAACACACAATATATAAATCTCTAGATTTTTCAAAATATGAAATATATGTGTCTTATATACACTCCCTAAATTCATTCATGTTCATGTATGTGGATTAATATTCAACTTTTCACAAGATTATTTTCAGAAATATTCATCCACCTGAAATACATATTTGTTTTCTAGTACTGAAAACTAACTTCAGTGAAAGGTGCAAACAAATCCTAGTATTTCTACATTAACTGACCTAGTTTAACATCAATGCAAGTAGATTCCTATGGGACATGATGTGTATTTTGACATTAATTATTATTCAACACTGGTACATTACTATTTCTTCAGTTTATACACATCATAGGATATATATTTCATCCACTACTTAGCAAATTTATAGGCATTTGTTTCACTTTCAATCACTTCTTGCTCCAGAACACATGTATTTCCCTATGTTTCTTTACTGGTCTTTTCATGAGACTTTTTTTCAAATATATTATTTTCGATTTCCATGATCAATTTTTAAGCAAAACTCACACACCCTTCATGATAAAACATAACCCTAAGATGACCATTAGATATATAACTGGTTGGAATGATTGATTGTGTATCATTATAACATTTCTTATATATTTTCAGATATCCATTCAATCCATTATTTAAAGTGGATCCAGTTATATTATTTATTCCCAGTATGGTCTATTAATGCGTAATTGCTATATTCATAGACAGAGGGTATACCTATTTGTACCCCAATACAAATTTATATGATCTCAAAATATTGCTCCTGGAAATGGTGGAAGAAATACTCATGTCACGTGATATACATATACATTTTATCACAGAAATATTCTGGACACAAAAAGCAAAGGTCACACTTTCAATTGTACCAAAGCCTAAATGGAAAGTGAGCATGGATTACTAAAAACATACATGTCCAGGTTGCCTAATGCTCTCAAATGTCAATCCTATTGGTGACTACATATTTGTTTCTTCCTAAGATTATATGTTCAACCTCAAGCCTGTTGAAAATGTCTAATCCTATCACTCACTTTGTACTTTGCTTGATTTCCTAATGTCTTTATTGATATCTGCTTTCCCTCATATTTTTCCCAGTTCATCATTATGACTGACTCTTCACATGTGCTGACATTTACACTCACTCTCTAACCGAAACCCTATTGCTAAAAAACGTTTTGTCCAAATCCTATACTCACTCTTCATTCTAAACCTAACGAGTACCTTCCTCATCATACTGAATATCGCTTTTTGACTGGATGTTCTCTTCAACATTCAATCATCCAAGGTACAAGGTCCTATGCCATTGTATATTGATTTATCTGAGACAACTGTGCAGCACATAACTCAAAGCTAAGAATAACACTTAAGGGTCCAATTCCCTTCTGGGCTTCAAATCTTTCCTAATTTTCTGCTTTCATACTTATATTTCACCTATATACTCTTGTAAATATCGAAGGTTGCCAATACCATTATTCATCTCACAAAATGATTCGTAACCCAAATCAAACATGTTATTAACCCTAAACATACACTGTTCCCTCAATATAACTTACAGAAAAGCAGGGCAGAGTTGGTCTTACAATATAGGAATGTAGGTGATCTTCCACCTTCTGAGAACCTCAAAGATCCATGGAGAAATGATCCATGGAGAAGATTTATGCAGCTATGTAGGACCTGAGAGAGCAATAGAAATCTTCCATGGCAAACAACCTGGTCAGGATGAATTGATGGGTCTAAATCAGCCTCTCTCTTCTTATTGTAGAGAAGTTGGAAGAAACCAGGCCTGTGTGGAGAGCTGTTCCCAGGTGCCTAAGGTTGATATTCCATTCTAACTTCTGAATGTGTCACAGGATGTTGGGGCAGCCTTCATATCATGGGAACCTTGGAAGCAACTGTTAGGACAAAGTGGTTTTCAAGGCAGTGACCTCATTCAGTTCCTGAAGGAAGTGACCTCTTCTCACTTCCTTGGTGATGGAATTCTCTGAACTTGGGATCCAGGAAGCCAGGCACCCAGAGCCAGACCCAGTCCTAGTCCCATTGGGCTAACTTGTTTGCTTTTCCCAAGAACAGAGTCAGTCTTTCTTGGTACCTACTGATGTGAGGATGGCCAAATGCCAGCAGATCTCTGAAGAGGTACCTTCCCTGAGAAAGCAGGTAGTGGCTCACCGCTGTCTCCTGACAACTTCACAGAGTTGGCCAAGGAGACCAGATCTGAGACAGGACAGGCCATTTCGTGGGAACATAATATGGCCCACCAGTCAGAAGACACTCTGGATAGTCACATACCTACTTGGGGGAAGGAGGTGGCTTTGCCGTTGTGGGTGTGAGTTTGTGGTTTTTTTCTCATGTTCTGAGAATAGGTAGGAAAGGCGTTTTTTTTTTTGGTGTGGAGTGGACTGTTTCTAGTAAGTCCTTTGACATTGTGAGGGTTTCTATGTCTGTGTATCCCACTGTATCTGTGGTTGTAGACATTAGAAAAGAGAATGCATCAATGGACTTGTTTTCTCTAATAGAAAGCTTCCCCACATTAATACTGCCCAATTGATTAATGGACTTCACTTTGCCTTATGGATGGGCAACACCTACTGTCTTCTTAAGTTACTCTTTTCTTCGTGAATTCTGGCCACTCTACAGAATACGCTCATGGTTTTGTGTCCCAGATATGTAACACCACAAGGCTCTGTGACATGGCCATGTACTGGATAGCTGAAGAGAATGAGAGCATCTCAGAAATCTCAGATATTAGTGTGACCAGTAAAGTCTCAGTGAAGAAACCCTTCTTGGGCCATTTGCTTACTTCTGATTCAATTACCCTGAATGTCAGGAAGGTCTTTGCCTCATGCCAACCCTTTGTGAAGCCTGAAGAAAGCTGTTTTCATATGGAAATGAATGGACTTCACCTGTGGCTCTTTGCTTAATTGCTTTGGAATGGGATGTGTCTGAATCAGTCTCTGGTCCTTGTGTGAGGCTGTGACTTAGATTCTCAGCACCCAATGGATCTGAATAAAAATCCCATGTGCTTCCCTAACTGAAATGGCCAAAAGAGAAGTCATTGTGGATGAATTTTTTTTCCTTCTTGTTTTAGGTTCCTGACCTCCATCAAGTGAGAATAGGGATCTTTTGGATTAAATGAGTTCTTCAAATCCCTGCAGAGGCTAGCCCATATTTGCTTGGGTTTTCTCATGACTCCAAATCACTTAAAGAATCCATACCTCACAGCCAGTAGGCCTCAAATTGGAGAAGCAGAACACTTTAACAGCAGGAATATTTGATCACTCCTGGTTCACAGGAGGAGTGTCCAGGCCACCATGATTTTAGGCAAATGAGGGGCAAGTGAGCTTATTTTGGACACTTTCTTAGGCTGAGCCCCTCATAGAAATCTCCAGCCAGAGGTTATGATGAGTGTCTTTATGGAAGAAGATGAGGGCCCTGTGGGAGTGTTTTGATTTTAATTGCGGTCATTTTTGTGGTGGTTGGAAAGAATGACTGGGTCCACCTGAGCTTGAACTCTGGTGTGATTCCCCTTAGAGACTGAGTTCTAGAACTGAACTCAGAGAAGTATTGCCATGAATCTTGTTTAGATTTTAGAAGGCCATGCATGAGACTCACCCATGAAAACTGAGATCTAGGCCCAGGGTGTCTTTCCACAAAACAATGGGAATCTCAGGCAGGATATCACATGATTTTATTCTGAAAGATTGGCAGGTATAGTTGAGAGTCAAAACACACATGGACCTCACATTGTAGACCTCAATTTGCCTGGCTTCATGTGACCTTTTGGCAACTCTTTGAGAAGCCTTGCCTGTGAGTGTTCTCCAAAGCTTTCATTGAAATGAGCTTTCTCAACACTTAATGGTTCCTGAATGATTTGAAACCCACAGTGCCTCCAACTTAATCTTTGAAAAATGGCTAGATAAATACCATGAAATTTTTGAAATTCCCATGACCAGGTGGCACTGGAGAAACTTTGGAAGTCCTGTGGTTGATCATGTGTATACCAGAGAATGCCTTGTTTTACTGGGTTTTATGTAAATGGTGTAGAACAGAGATGCCAGTAATTAGTATCCTGCTGAGTAGTGGGCCTAGAGCAGTGGTGGGCAGGTGTGTGATAAAACACCATGGTGGGGCCATGTGGATCGGCCATTGGCTTCCAAATGGATTATGACTGACATAGTGCAGAAATCAGACACTTATATGTAAAGGCATTTTTTATATGGAGAGGTTTCAGGGCAATGTTCAGAATCAGTTAACTATGGTTATTGGGACAAGCTATGTTGGATAGAAGCATGGTTGGTGCATTCTCCTGCAGACCCTGACCCACCACACGTGACAGAACTCCCTCCAGCACTGTATTCTAGTAGAACTCCTTGTATTTGGTGAAGCAAATACCAAATTCCCAGTGCAGCAGCAAGAAACACCACGAAAAGTGGAGGATGACCAAATGTCTTCAGAGTCCACACGAGGAGACACTTAGCCTCCAGTGGCCACAGTTTACCTACAAAGAGAGAATTCAGCACTGCTGCCTCATGGTCGTTGGAATATAAGAAACCATGTCTTCCAGGTCACATAGATGCAGACCCATCTTTGATGGTCTCACTACAAAGGAAGTTAAAGCTCATGACAACAACATATATTTCAAGTGCCCAACCTCAGAGACAGTTTCCCAAGAAGTCTTAGGCCAGCAGAGCTCCATGTTTGTGGAGTGTTTACCCTGTTCTTTACTTTTGGAAACTCCTCTACCACCTCCAAGGTTGTGAACTCCCGAGCATATTCCATTCCAGATATGTATTCACAGATTTTCACACTTTTCTACTCTAATTGTGTCTTACTTGGGGCCAAGCTAATATCAAGGCATTGTTCTGAATGTGAGTGGAAAGATTTTTGTGTAACACATATTTACATACACATTCGATTCATTTTTCAATTTTCTATTTGAAATACTGAAGCCCTGAAACTAACACATACCCTACTATACTCTGACTTATAATTCTAATATGATGGTGAAAAATAACCCAAACAGAATAGAAATACAAGCAGTTCCGAGGAGGCATGGTGTATTGTTACAATTGGTTTTTGCATTATATAGTGTAGGAGTTATAAATCTAGTCAATTTTTTTGTTGAAATATTTCTACATGTGTTTTTAAAATTAAAAAATATGTGAATTCCTGTCTCCCTTTCTCTGTAGCCTATTCAGCACATGTATTTTTATATGCACATATAGAATTCTACCTGGTACCACACGTACATACTTGTGAGGTAACTGAATTGGCAGATGCAAATTGTGCTAAAGGATCACTCCTCCTAAATGCTGTTGGAACTGAAAATTCAACCTATGGTGAGCTTCCTAGTTGAATATCATTATACATTAATCCATGTTCAGTAAAATGAATATTTTTCGATCTGTGGATTATATATATTTCATGATGAATTTTGATTGGCATATATATTGCTACTATTTTTTCTTTTATTGGTTGCTCAAAACATTACAAATCTCTTGACATATAATATTTCTTACATTAGATTCAAGTGGCTTATGAACTCCCATTTTTAGCCCAAATAGAGATTACAGAATCACATCGGTTACACATCCACATTTTTACATAATGCCCTATTAGTTACTGTTGTATTCTGCTACCTTTCCTATACTCTACTATCTCCCCTCCCCTCCCTTCCTATCTTCTCTTTTTTTCCCATCTACTGTAATTCATTTCACTCCATGTTTATTTTCCCATTCCACTCACAACGATATGTAATTTTGTGTAACAATGAGGGTCTCCCTCCATTACCATGCAATTTCCCTTTTCTCTTACTTACCCTCCCACCTCATGTCTCTGTTTAAAGTTAATCTTTTCTTCCTGCTATTGCTCCCTGCTCTGTTCTTAGTTGCTCTCATTATATCAAAGAAGACATTTGGTATTTATTTTTTAGGGATTGGCTATTTTCACTAAGCATAATCTTCTCCAGTGCCATCAATTTTTCTGCAAATTTTATGATTTTGTCATTTGTTAGTGCTGCGTAATACTTCATAGTGTATAAATGCCACATGTTTTTTATCCATTCATCTATTGAAGGGCATCTGGGTTGGATCCACAGTGTTTCAGTTGTGAATTGTACTGCTATGAAAATCGATGTAGTAGTATCCCTGTATTACTCTCTTTTAAGGTCTTCAGGGAATAGTCCGAGAAGGGCAATAGCTGAGTCAAATTGTGGTTCCATTCACAGCTTTCCCAGGAATCTCCATACTGCTTTCCAAATTGGCCACACCAGTTTACAGTCCCACCAGCAATGTACAAGAGTATCTTTTACCCCACATCCTTGCCAGCACTTGTTGTTTGACTTCATAATGGCTGCCAATTTACTGGAGTGAGATGGTATCTTAGGGTGATTTCGATTTGAATTTCTCTGACTGCTAGAAATGGTGAGCATTTTTTATGTACCTGTTGATTGATTGTATGTCCTCCTCTGAGAAGTGTCTGTTCAAGTCCTTGACCCATTTTTTTAATTGGGTTATTTGTTATCTTATTGTCTATTTTTTTGAGTTCTTTGTATATTCTGGATATTAGGGCTCTATCTGAAGTGTGAGGAGTAAAAATTTGTTCCCATAATGTATGCTCCTTATTTACCTCTCTTATTCTTTCTCTTGCTGAGAAAAAACTTTTCAGTTTAAGTAGTCCCATTTGTTGATTCTTGTTATTAACTCTTGTGCTATGGGTGTCCTATAAAGGAATTTGGAGCCCAACCCCATAATATGTAGATCAGAGCCAACTTTTTCTTCTATCAGACACAGAGTCTCTGATTTGATATCTAGCACCTTGATCCACTATGAGTTAACTTTTGTGCATGGTGACAGAAAGGAATTCAGTATCATTTTGTTGCATATGGATTTCCATTTTTCCCGACACCATTTGTTGAAGATACTATATTTCCTCCATTGCATGCTTTTAGCTCCTTTTTCAAATATAAGATAGTTGTAGCTTTTTGGATTAGTCTCTGTGTCCTCCATTCTGTACCATTGGTCCACCCGCCTGTTTTGGTACCAGTACCATGCTGTTTTTTTTGTTGTTGTTGTTTTATTTTGTTTTTTTTTAATTAATTTTATTGTAGGTTGTTCAAAACATTACATAGTTCTTGATATATCATATTTCACACTTTGATTCAAATGGGATTGAGCTCCCATTTTTACCCCATATACAGATTGCAGAATCACATCAATTGCACAACCATTGATTTACATATTGCCATTCTGGTGACTGTTGTATTCTTCTGCCTTTCCTATCCTCTACTATCCCCCCTCCCCCTCCCCTCCCCTCTTCTCTCTCTACCCCCTCTACTGTAATTCATTTCTCCCCCTTATATTTTTCCTCCTTTCCCCTCACTTCCTCTTGTATGTAATTTTCTATACCCCTGAGGGTCTCCTTCCATTTACATGCAATTTCCCTTCTCTCTCCCTTTCCCTCCCACCTCTCATCCCTGTTTAATGTTAATCTTCTTCTCATGCTCTTCGTCCCTACTCTGTTCTTAGTTACTCTCCTTATATCAAAGAAGACATTTGGCATTTGTTTTTAAGGGATTGGCAAGCTTCACTTAGCATAACCTGCTCTTATGCCATTCATTTCCCTCCAAATTCTATGATTTTGTCATTTCTTAATGCAGAGTAATACTCCATTGTGTATAAATGCCACATTTTTTTTATCCATTCTTCTATTGAAGGGCATATAGGTTGGTTCCAAAGTCTTGCTATTGTGAATTGTGCTGCTATGAACATGGATGTAGCAGTGTCCCTATAGTGTGCTCTTTTTAGGTCTTTAGGGAATAGACCAAGTAGGGGAATAGCTGGATCAAATGGTGGTTCCATTCCAAGCTTTCCAAGAAATCTCCATACTGCTTTCCAAATTGGGCGCACCAATTTGCAGTCCCACCAGTAATGTACAAGAGTACCCTTTTCCCGACATCCTCGCCAGCACTTGTTGTTGTTTGACTTCCTAATGGCTTCCAATCTTACTGGAGTGAGATGGTATCTTAGGGTGGTTTTGATTTGCATTTCTCTGACTGCTAGAGATGGTGAGCATTTTTTCATATACTTGTTGATTGATTGTATGTCCTCCTCTGAGAAATTTCTGTTCAGGCCCTTGGCCCATTTGTTGATTGGGTTATTTGTTATCTCATTGTCTAATTTTTTAGTTCTTTGTATATTCTGAATATTAGGGCTTTGTCTGAAGTGTGAGGAGTAAAGATTTGTTCCCAGGACGTAGGCTCAATATTTACCTCTCTTATTGTTTCTTTTGCAGAGAAAATCTTTTTAGTTTGAGTAAGTCCCATTTGTTGATTCTAGTTATTAACTCTTGTGCTATGGGTGTCCTATTGAGGAATTTGGAGCCCGACCCCACAGTATGTAGATCATAGACAACTTTTTCTTCTATCAGACGCCATGTCTCTGATTTGATATCAAGTTCCTTGATCCACTTTGAGTTAACTTTTGTGCATGGCGAGAGAAAGGGATTCAGTTTCAATTTGTTGCATATGGATTTCCAGTTTTCGCAACACCATTTGTTGAAGATGCTAGCCTTCTTCCATTGCATGCTTTTAGCCCCTTTATCGAATATAAGATAGTTGTAGTTTGTGGATTGGTTTCTGTGTCCTCTATTCTGTACCATTGGTCCACCCGCCTGTTTTGGTACCAGTACCATGCTGTTTTTGTTACTATTGCTCTGTAGTATAGTTTGAAGTCTGGTATAGCTATACCGCCTGATTCACACTTCCTGCTTAGCAATGTTTTTGCTATTCTGGGCCTTTTATTTTTCCATATGAATTTCATGATTGCTTTCTCTATTTCTACAAGAAATGCCATTGGGATTTTGATTGGCATTGCATTAAACCTATTGAGAACTTTTGGTAATATGGCCATTTTGATGATGTTAGTTCTACCTATCCATGAACAGGGTATATTTTTCCATCTTCTAAGACCTTCTTCAATTCTCTGTTTAGGGTTCTGTAGTTTTGAATGTATAAGTCTTACACCTCTTTTGTTAGGTTGATTCCCATGTATTTTATTTTCTCTGAGGATACTGTGAATGGGGTGCTTGTCCTCATTTCCATTTCAGAGGATTTGTCGCTGATATACAGGAATGCCTTTGATTTATGCGTGTTGATTTTATATCCGGCCACTTTGCTGAATTCATTTATTAGCTCTAATAGTTTCTTTGTAGACCCTTTTGGCTCTGCTAGGTTTAGAATCATGTCATCTGCAAATAGTGATAATTTGAGTTCTTCTTTTCCTATTTTTATGACTTTAATTTCTTTCGTCTAATTGCTCTGGCCAGTGATTCGAGAACTATGTTGAACAGAAGTGGTGAGAGAGGGCATCCCTGTCTTGTTCCAGATTTTAGAGGGAATGCCTTCAGTTTTTCTCCATTCAGAATGATGCTATCCTGATGCTTAGCATAGATTGCTTTTACAATATTCAGGTATGTTCCTGTTATCCCTAGTTTTTCTAGAGTTTTGAACATAAAGGGATGCTGTACTTTGTCGAATGCTTTTTCCGCATCTATCGAGATGATCATATGGTTCTTATTTTTAAGCCTATTGATGTGGTGAATAACATTAATTGATTTCCGTATATTGAACCAACCTTGCATCCCATGGATAAATCCTACCTGATGATGGTGCACAATTTTTTTGATATGTTTTTGTATCCGGTTCGCCAGAAGTTTATTGAGAATTTTTGCATCTAGGTTCATTAGAGATATTGGTCTGTAGTTTTCTTTCTTTGGAGTGTCTTTGTCTGGTTTAGGAATCAGGGCGATGTTGGCCTCTTAGAATGAATTTGGAAGTTCTCTCTCTTTTTTATTTTCCTGAAATAGCTTGAAAAGTATTGGTATTAGTTCCTCTTTAAAGGTTTTGTAAAACTCTGCTGTATACCCATCCGGTCCTGGGCTTTTCTTAGTTGGTAGTCTTTTGATGGTTTCTTCTATTTCCTCAATTGATATTGGTCTGTTTAGGTTGTGAATATCCTCCTGACTCAATCTGGGCAAATCATATGACTTAAGAAATTTATCGATGCCTTCACTATCTTCTATTTTATTGGAGTATAAGGATTCAAAATAATTTCTGATAATCTTCTGTATTTCTGAAGTGTCTGTTGTGATATTGCCTTTTTCATCCCGTATGCTAGTAATTTGAGTTCTCTCTCTTCTTCTCTTCGTTAGCGTGGCTGAGGGTCTGTCAATTTTATTTATTTTTTCAAACAACCAACTTTTAGTTTTGTCAATTTTTTCAATTGTTTCTTTTGTTTCGATTTCATTAATTTCAGCTCTGATTTTAATTATTTCTTGTCTTCTACTTTTTTGCCGTTGTTTTGCTCTTCTTTTTCTAGGACTTTGAGTTGAAGTATTAGATCATTTATTTGTTTTTTTTCTTTTTTTAAGGATTGAACTCCAAGCAATAAATTTTCCTTTTAGAACTGCTTTCAATGTGTCCCATAGATTCCGACATGTTGTGTCTGTGTTTTCATTTATCTCTAAGAATTTTTCAATTTCCTCCTTGATGTCTTCTATAACCCATTGATCATTCAGTAACCTATTTTTCATTCTCCAAGTGATGCATGATTTTTCCTTACTTCTTTTATCGTTGATTTTCAATTTCATTCCATTATGTTCAGATAAGATGCATGGTATTATCTCTACTCCTTTATATTGTCTAAGAGTTGCCCTGTGACATAATATAAAATCTATTTTTGAGAAGGATCCATGTGCTGCTGAGAAAAAAGTGTAACTGCTTGATCTTGGGTGGTATATTCTATATATGTCAATTAAGTCCAGGTTATTAATTATGTTATTGAGTTCTATAGTTTCCTTATTCAACTTTTCTTTGGAAGATCTATCCAGTGGTGAGAGAGGTGTGTTGAAGTCTCCCATAATTATTGTATGGTGGTCTATTAGACTCTTGAACTTGAGAATAGTTTGTTTGATGAACATAGCTGCACCATTGTTTAGGGCATATATATTTATGATTGTGATGTTTTGTTGGTGTATGGTTCCCTTGAGCTGTATGTAGTGTCCCTCTTCATCCCTTTTGATTAACTTTGGCTTGAAATCTATTTTATATGATATGAGTATGGACACTCCTGCTTGTTTCCAAAGTCCATATGAGTGATATGATTTTTCCCAACCTTTCACCTTCAGTCTACGTATGTCTTTTCCTATAAAATGCGTCTCCTGAAGGCAGCATATTGTTGGGTCTTGTTTTGTGATCCATTCTGCTAGCCTGTGTCTCTTAATTGGTGAGTTTAAGCCATTAACATTTAGGGTTATTATTGAGATATGGGTTGTTCTTCCAGCGATATTTGTTTATTTATGTTCCTAAACATGGTTTGTTTTCCTCTTTGATTATCCCCAGCCTTTACTGTACTCCCTCCCGCTGTTGGTTTTCATTGATATTTTCCATTTCCTCTTCCTGTAATATTTTGCCGAGGATGTTTTGAAGAGATGGTTTTCTAGCTGCAAATACTTTTCACTTTTGTTTATCGTGGAAGGTTTTAATTTCATCTTCCATACTGAAGCTTAATTTTGCTGGATACACAATTCTTGGTTGGAACCCATTTTCTTTCAGTGTTTGAAATATGTTATTCCAGGATCTTCTAGGTTTCAGAGTCTGTGTTGAAAGATCAGCTTTTATCCTGATTGGTTTACCCCTAAATGTAATCTTCTTCCTTTCTCTTGTAGCTTTTAAAATTCTCTCCTTATTCTGTATGTTGGGCATCTTCATTATAATGTGTTTAGGTGTGGATCTCTTATGATTTTGCACATTCGGCATCCTTTAGGCTTCTAGGATTTGGGATTCTGTCTCATTCTTCAAGTCTGGGAAGTTTTCTCGTATTATTTCATTGAATAGATTGCTCATTCCTTTTGTTTGGACCTCTATACCTTCCTGTATCCCAATGAATCTTAAGTTTGGTCTCTTTATGTTATCCCATATTCTTGAATGTTCTGCTCATGGTTTCTTAACAGCTTGGCTGAGCTGTCTATGTTCTTCTCCAGTTGAAATACTTTGTCTTCATTGTCTGATGTTCTATCTTCTAAGTGTTCTACTCTGCTGGTAGTATTCTCAATTGAGTTTTTAAGTTGGTTTATTTTTTCCTGCATTTCCAGGATTTCTGTTTGTTTGTTTTTTTATAACCTCGATCTCCCTGTATAATTGATCTTTTGCTTCTTGGATTTGTTTATGTAATTCATTTTCGAAGTGGTTGAAGTGGTCTTTCATTGTCTGATTTTGCTGTCTAATGTCTTCCTTGAGACTCCAGATTATCTGAAGCATGAACATCCTGAATTCTTTATCTGACATTCCATCTGATGCAGATATTACCTCTTCTAAAGTTGAGTTGACCTGCATTGCTTGTGGTCCTTTCTTTCCTTTTCTTTTCATACTGATCGCGTTTCTTTCTGCTTGGTGAAACTGTTGTGTTATTGATTTTTCCCCGTATATATTTATATTGCTCTTGTATAGTTGCAAAGTTTCCCTCGCAGGCTTTGGCGGTGGTTCTGCCCCTCCTCCAATTGGGGCAATGTGCCTACCACGCCGGCAGGTCGCTGTGCCTGTACTTTCGGTGGGCCTGTTCTTTCGGTGGTCACAGGTCCGCCTATCTTGCAGGCGTGAGCAGCGGCTCTGCCCCTCCGCTGGCTGCTAGGCCTGTTCTGTCTGTCGTTTGCAGGTCTGTCTACCTAACAGGCGCTGGTGGCGGCCCCGCCACTCCTCCAACCGGGGTGATGTGTCAGATGGGCCACTGGGCCTGTTTTGTCAGTGGTCACGGTACCGCCTACCTTGCAGGTGCGTGGGGCAACAGTGCCCCTCCGCAGGTTCTGGGCCTGACCTGCCGGTGGGTCGCAGGTCATTCATTTTTTGGTTCTAGTAGTTTTTGTAGACCCTTTTGTGTCTTCTATGTTTAGAATAATGTCACCTGAATATAGTGATAATTTACGTTCTTATTTTCCTATTTTTATGCCTTTTATTTCTTTAGTCTGTCTAATTGCTCTGGCCAGTGTTTTGAGAACTATATGGAATAGAAGTGGTGAGAGAGGGTATCCCTGTCTTGTTCCAGATTTTAGAGGAAATGCCTTCAATTTTTCTGCATTCATAATGATGCTAGCTGAGGCTTTGCATAGATAGCTTTTACAATGTCGAGGTAATTTCCTGTTATCCCTAGTTTTTCTAATGTTTTGAACATAAAGGGATGCTGTACTTTGTCAAGTGCTTTTTTTTGCTTCTAACGAGATGATCATATGGTTCTTATCTTTAAGTCTATTGATGTGGTGAATAACATTTATTGATTTCCGTATATTGAACCATCGTTGCATCCCAGGGATGAATCCTACTTGATCATGTTGCATAATTTTTTTGATGTGCCTTTGTATTCGATTCGCCAGAATTTTATTGAGGATTTTTGCCTGTAGGTTCATCAGATATATTGGTCTGTAGTTTTCTTTCTTTGAGGTGTCTTTTTCTGATTTCGGAATCAGCGTGATGTTGGCCTCATATAATGAATTTGGCAGAGCTCCCTCTTTTTCTCTATCCTGAAATAACTTGAAAAGTATTG
This sequence comes from Callospermophilus lateralis, assembly GCF_048772815.1. Lineage (NCBI taxonomy): Eukaryota > Metazoa > Chordata > Mammalia > Rodentia > Sciuridae > Callospermophilus > Callospermophilus lateralis. Next base: position 222,054 of record NW_027511677.1, read on the forward strand.
GTATTAAATCTTCTTTAAATGTTTTGTAAAACTCCGCTGTATAGCCATCCGTTCCTGGGCTTTTCTTGGTTGGTAATCTTTTGATTGCTTCTTCTGTTTCATCCATTGACATTGGTCTGTTTAAATTGTGTGTATCCTCCTGACTCAGTCTGGGCAAATCATATGACTTAAGAAATTTGTTGATGTCTTCACTATATTCTATTTTATTGGAATATAGGTTTTCCAAATAATTTCTAATTGTCTTCTGTATTTCGGAAGCATCTGTTGTAATATAGCCTTTTTCATCCCATATGTTAGTAATTTGAGTTCTCTCTCTTCTTCTCTTCATTAGCATGGCTAAGGGTCTGTCGAACATATATATTTTTTCGAAGAACCACCTTTTAGTTTTGTTAATTTTTTCAATAGTTTCTTTTGTTTCAATTTCGTTGATTTCTGCTCTGATTTTAATTATTTCTTGCCTTCTGCTACATTTTCTGTTGTTTTGCTCTTCCTTTTCTAGGGCTTTGAGTTAAAGTGTGAGCTCATTTATTTGTTCGGTTTTACTTTTTTTCAGGAATGACCTCCAGGCAATGAATTTCCCTCTAAAAACTGCTTTCATTGTGTCCCATAGATTCCGATATGTTGCGTCTGTATTTTCATGTATCTCTAAGAATTTTTTGATTTCCTCCTTTACATCTTCTCTAACCCACTGATCATTCAGTAACATATTGTTCATTTTCCATGTGATGTAGGATTTTTCCTTCCTTCTTTTATCATTGATTTCCAGTTTCATTCCATTATGATCAGATAAAATGCATGGTATTATCTCCACACCTTTATATTTACTGAGGGTTGCCCTATGGCATAATATATGGTCTATTTTTGTGAAGGATCCACGTGCTACTGAGAAAAAAGTATATCCACTTGATGATGGTTGATATATTCTATATATGTCAGTTACATGTAGGTTATTGATTGTGATATTGAGTTCTATACTTTCTTTATTCAACTTTTGTTTGGAGGATCTGTCCAATGGTGAGAGAGGTGTGTTGAAGTCTCCCATAATTATTGTGTTGTGGTCTATTTCATTCTGGAACTTGAGGAGAATTTGTTTTTTGAACGTTGCAGCACCATTATTTGGTGCATAAATATTGATAATTTTTATGTTTTGTTGGTGAATGGTTCCTTTTAACAGTATATAATGTCCTTTCTTATCCCTTTTGATTAAATTAGTCTTGAAGTCGATTTTATTCGATATGAGGATGGCCACCCCTGCTTGTTACGAGGACCATTGCATGGTATATTTTTTCCAAAACTGCACCTTCAGCCTGTATGTCTTTTCCATTCAGATGTGTCTCCTGGAGGCAACATATTGTTGGATTCGTTTTTAATCCAAGTTACCAGCCTATGTTGCGTTATTGGAGAGTTTAAGCCATTAACATTTAGAGTCACTATTAATATATGGTTTGTACTGCAACTCGTAATTGATGATTCTTCTTTATTTTTTAATTTAGTTTGTTTCTCCATGATTAGCTTTTCCCCCACCCTCTGTCATTACTGAGGCACTTCCCACTGATGGTTTTGGTTGTTGATTTTCATTTCTTCTTCGTGTATTGTTTTGCTCAAGATGCTTTGCAATGCTGCTTTTCTGGCTACAAATTCTTTTAGCTTTTGTTTATCATGAAATATTTTTATTTCATTGTCATACCTGAAGCTTAATTTTGCTGGATACAGAATTTTTGGTTAGCATTCATTGTCTTTCAGTGTTTGAAATACGTTGTTCAAGGATCTTCTCGCTTTCAGCGACTGTGATGAAAAATCCCTTCTCAACCTTATTGGTTTACCCCTTAATGTAATCTGCCTCCTTTCTCTTAGAGCTTTTAATATTTTCTCTTTGTTTTGTATATTGGATATCTTCATAACGATGTGTCTTGGTGTTGATCTACTGTGATTTTGTGTGCCCGGTGTCCTGTAAGCATGTCCAATTTGTATATCCGTTTACTTTGTATTTCTGGAAATATTTCTGTAATTATTTCATTCAATCGATTACTCATTTCTTTGGTTTGAATCTGTGTACCTATCCAGATGACTCATAAATTTGTTTTTTTATGTTATCCCATATCTCTTGGATGTTTTACTCATGATTTTTTACCAGCCTTTCTGTGTTGGCTAGATTCATTTGAAGATGATATATTTTGTCTTCATTATTGAACATTCTGTCTTAAACTTGCTCCACAGTGTTAGTGATACTCTTAATTGACTTTTTAATTTGGTTTATCGTTTCCTTCATTTCTAGAATTATTGTTTGATTTTTTTATAATCTCTATCTCCTGATAAAGATTCATAACTTCTTCTTTTATCTGTTTATGTAATTCATTTTCAATGTGTTCTTTCACTGTTTGGATTTGCTGTCTCGTATCCTCTTTAAGTTTCAATTCCATCTGTCTAAGGTATTCCTTGAGTTCTTTATATGACCATTTTTCTGATGACTATAGGTCCTCCTGAATATTTTGGCTGTCCTTCGTTGTTTGTACTTATTTTCTTCCTTGATTTTTTGTGCTGCTCATGTTACTTCTTGCTCTGTTTCACTGCTGAGTTACTGTTTACTCTTATAATTTTATTTGATGCTTGGGAGGAAAGATATTAGAAGGAAAAGGAAGAAGTCACTAAAGAGAATGAGAGTAGGCAGGTAGAATTAAAGGAAGGGGAAATAAGAAAATTGAAAAGAAACAATAAGACAAAAGAAAAAAATAGAAAAGAAAGAAAGAAAGAAAAAAATTAAAAATAATGATCATTTAAAAAATGAATATTAAAATTTAAAATAATAATAATAATAATAAAATAAAAATATTTTAAAAATGAAAACATTTTAAAACGTTAAAGTAGAACAACAACAAAAAAAATGAATTCACATAAAGAATCTAAATGCCACACTCAGTAGGCCTCAAGTTGGAGAAGCAGAGCAGTATTAAGGGCAGGCCTATTTTTTCACTACTGTTTCACAGGAAGGGATTCCAGGCCACCCTGATTTTAGGCAAATGAGGGGCAAGGGAGCTTATATTGGACATGGACGTGGGCTGTGTACCTCATGGAAACCTCCAGCCGGAGGTTATGATGAGTGTCTACATGGAAGAAGATGAGGGCCATGTTGGGGTGTTTTGCTTTTAGCTGTGAACATTTGTATGGCGGTAGAAAGAGAAGACTGGGTCCACCTGGGCTTGAACTCTTGTGTGATTCAACATAGAGACTGAGATCTGGAATTGACCTCAGAGAAGTATTGCCATGAATTGTGTTGGGATTTTAGAAGGCCATGCAGGAGAGTCGCCCTTGGAAAGTGAGATCTAGGCCCAAGGTGGCTTTCCACAGAGCAAAGTGAATCTCAGCCAGGATATCACATGATTTTATTCTGAAAGACTTGGCAGCCATAGTTGAGAGTCAAAGGCTCATGGACCTCACATTGTAGACCTCAATGGGCCTGGCTTCATGTGACCTTTTGGCCACCCTTTGGGAAGCCTTGCCTCTGAGAGTTCTCCAGAGCTTTCATTGAAATGAGCTTACTCAACATTTAATGGTTAATGAATGAATTGAAACCCACAGTGTCTCCAACTTCATCCTTGATAATTGGCCAGATAAAAACCATGAAATTTTTGAAATTCTCAAGACTAGGTGTCACAGGAGAACCTTTGGATGTCCTCTAGCTGATCATGAGAATACAAGACAATGCCTTTATTGACTGGTTTACATGAAAATGGTGTATAACAGAGATGCCAGTAAGTTGGAGCCTGCTGAGTAGTGTTCCTAGAGCCGTGGTGGGCAGGTGTGTGATAAAAAATCTCTGGTGTTGCCATGTTTATCTGCCATTGGTGTCCAAATATCTTGTGACTGACATTTTGCAGCCAGTAGACCCTTATATGTAAAAGCATCTTGTTATATGGAGAGGTTTTAGGGCAATGTTCAGAATCAGGTTGCTATGGTCAATGGAGCAAGCTATGTGGGATAGAAGCCTGGTTGGTGCATTCTCCAAAAGAACCCGACCCACCACATCTGACAGAATTCCCTACAGCACTGTGTCCCAGGTGAACGCTTTTTATTTCATGAAGCAAATACCACACTCCTAGTGCAACAGCAAGAAACACCATGAAGAGTGGAGGATGACCAAATGGCTTCACAGTCCACATGAGGAGACACTTGCCCTCAGTGGCCACAGTTTACCTACACAGAGAAAATTCAGCACTGCTGCCTCATGTTCATTGGAAAATAAGAAACCATGTCATCCATGTCACATAGATGCAGACCCAGCTTTGATGGTCTCACTACAAATGAAGCTAATGCTCCTGACAACAAAATATATTTCAAGTGCCCAACCTCAGAGGTAGTTTCTCCAGATGTTGGGCCGGCAGAGCTTCATGTTTGTGGAGTGTTTACCCTGTCCCTTACTTTTGGAAACTCCTCTACCACCTCCAAATTTGTGAACTCCTGAGCATTTTCTATTCCAGATATGTATTCACAGATTTTCTAACTCTTCTCCTCTAATTGTGTCTTACATGGGGCGAAGGTAATGCCAAGGCATTGTTCTGAATGAGAGTGGGAAGATTTTTATGTAGCACATATTTGCATACACATTGGATACATTTTCCAATTTTCCATTCGAAATACTGAATCCCTGACACTAACAAATTTCCTTCTAGACTTTTACTTATAATCTTAATATGATGCAGAAAAATAACCCAGACAAAATAGAAATACAAGAGGTTCACAGGAGGTATGGTGTATAGTTGGATTTGCTTTTCGTATGATAAATGGTAGGTGTTATAAATCAAGCCAATTTTAATTGAAATAGTTCTCCATGTGTTTTAAAAGTTAACAAATATGTGAATAACTGTCTCTCTTTCTCTGTAGCCTATTCAGCACATGTATTTTTTATGCACATATTGAATTATACCTGGTATCACACGTACATTTTGTGAGGTGGCTGACTTGGCAGATACAAATTGTAAGAAAAGATCACTCCTACTAAACGCTGTTGGAACTGAAAATTCAACATATGGGTCAGTTTTCTAGTTGTACAACATAAATTGATGTTCAGGAAAATGAAAGGAAAATGAATATTTTTGGATCTCTGGATGATATATTTTTCATGGTGAATTTCAATTGGCATACATAATGCTACTTTTTAATGTCTGTGTGTGTGTGTGTGTGTATATATATATATATATATATATATATATATATATATATATGTATTCACTCTCCAGATTTTTCAAAATATGAAATGTATTTGTCTGATTATACACTCCCTAAATTCATTCATATTTATGTATGTGGATGTATAATCAACTTTTCACAAGTTTATTCTCAGAAATATTCATCCACCTGAAATACATATTTGTTTCCTAGTACTGAAAACTAACTTCAGGGGATCATATGATGACAGCGAAAGGAGTGCATCAACCCCATGTACAGCGTCACTGTGCAGGAGAATGACGAATTTCCAGCAAAATTTGGGTGGTCCTAAACCTAGTGGAAGTATTTCCATCTCACGAGGATCAGCTACGGGGCTCAAACGTGAGTGATTTGTCTGCATGGAGCATCATGCTGCTTATTCAGCAAATCGCCCTGCGGGTAGACTCTGTGGCGCGTGCTGGGAAGCAATGAGATAGCAACACAAATATTCAGTGGTGCAGATTCTGTGGGCTCCTGCCATCTGTACAATCACTGTGCTCATTGCTGAATTCTGGGTTTGAGACCAGGGAAATACACGGTCCAATTCGGTTTTCCACACCAGTCAGACCACAGAGGAAGCCAGGGGCCACCATCTTGGAGAGCTGACGTCACCATTCCTGTTTTCAACTTATAGCAGCTCATTCAGCTATAGAACAGGTAATCTCAGGCTGTCATTCGCCTGTGTGTCGGAGACAAATTACTCAGGCCTGCTCCTATCAGAACATACACCAAGCCCAGAGCGGCTGAAATCTGGCTCCTGGAACTGATCAGGCCCAGGGCTAAAGAACCTGCGGAAACTGCTTCTCGGTCTAGGTCTTGCTGAATACTGTGGAGGTAAATACCTACCGAGCCTTCATAGGCAGTGGCAACAGGATTGAGACGGGGCTTGTGAGGGCCGGTCAGGACTCACCCATTGCTTTGTTCATCCGGCAAAGGGAACGAAATGCTGCCATTCGCATGGGATACCAACATGTTAGAGATCTGAAGTCATCATAAAGTGGCGGAGGAGATAACTTCATCGATACCAGCGGTGAGAGAAACAGTTGGTCTCCTGGTAAAAAAAGTGAGTCACAAACACCCGAGTCTCTCTCACTCCGTCTTCAAGCTAGAGGGACAGAGCAGAGACACCGCTCACGCCCGGCACTGGCCCAGCGACCCGCAGGCGTGGTAGTCACGTCATCCCAATTGGAGTAGGGACAGAGCAGAGCCGCCGCCCGTGCCCGGAACAGGCCCATCGACCAGCAGGCTTGGTAGTCACGTCACCCCAATTGGAGTAGGGGCAGAGCAGAGCCACAGCCTATGCCCAGAACAGGCCCAACGACCCGCCGGTGTGGTAGACACGGCACCCCTATTGGAGTAGTGGCAGAGCAGAGCCTTCTCCCGTGCCCATTACAAGCCCATCGGCCCACCAGCATGGTTGTTAGGTCACCCCAATAGGAATAGGGGCAGAGCAGAGCCACCACCCATGCCCAGAACAGGCCCAGCAACCCGCCGGCGAGGTAGTCACATCACCCCAATTGGAGTAGGGGCAGAGCAGAGTGACCAACCTCGCCCACAACGTAGGCAACCGAACAGCGAAACAGGCCAAGTGGCCTGCAGGCACGGCAGACACATAACCCCATTTGGAGTAGGGGTAGAGCAGATCCACTGCCCGTGCCCACAAAATAGACAGACCTGCGACCGACCAGCAAAGAGGCTCAGCGTCCTGCCGGCATGTTAGACACGTCATCCCAATTTGAGTAAGGGCAGAGTAGAGCTGCCGCCCGCAACTGCAAGGTAGGCAGACCTGCAATGGATCAGCAGAACAGGCCGAGGGGTCCGTGGGCGTTGTAGACACGTCACACCAAATGGAGGAGGGGCAGAGCAGAGCCACTGCCCGCGCCCGCATTGTAGACAGACCTGCGACCAACCAGCACAACAGGCCCAGCAGCCCGTCAGCGTGGTAGATAGATCACCCCAATTGGAGGAGCAGAACAGCCGCCCCCCGCTACTTCAAGGGAGACTTTTCAACTATACAAGAGCAATATAAGTATATAGGGGGAAAATTTCAAAAACACAACAGTTTCAACAAGCAGAGAGAAACGCGAGCAGTATGAAAAGACAAGGAAAGAAAGGACCACAAGCAATGCAGGTAAACACAATTTTAGAAGAGGTAATAGCTGCATCAGATGGAATGTCAGATAAAGAATTCAGGATACTCAGGCTTTAGATGATCTGGAGTCTCAAGGAAGACATTAGACAACAAAATCAGACAGTTAAAGATCCCTTCGACAATGAATTACATAAACAAATCCAAGAAGCAAAAGATCAACTATATAGGGAGATAGAGGTTGTTAAAACAAACAAACAGAAATCCTAGAATTGCAGGAAGCAATAAACCAACTTAAAAACTCAATTGAGAATACTACCAGCAGAGTAGAACACTTAGAACATAGAACATCAGACAATGAAGACAAAGTATTTCAACTTGAAAAGAACATAGACAGCTCAGCAAGACTGTTAAGAAACCACGAGCAGAACATCCAAAAAATATGGGATAACATAAAGAGGCCAAACTTAAGAGACATTGGGATACAGGAAGGTATAGAGGTTCAAACAAAAGGAATGAGCAACCTATTCAATGAAATAATACGAGATAACTTCCCAGACTTGATAAATAAAAAAGAATCCCAAGTCTTGAAGCCTACAGAACGCCGAATGTGCAAAATCATAAGAGAGCCACAACTAGACACATTATAATGAAGATGCCCAACAAACAGAAAAAGGAGAGAATTTTAAAAGCTACAAGAGAAAGGAAGCAGATTACATTTAGGGGTAAACCAATCAGGATAACAGCTGATCTTTCAAAACAGACTCGGAAAGCTAGAAGATCCAGGAATAACATATTTCAAACACTGAAAGAAAATGGGTTCCAACCAAGAATTGTGTATCCAGCGAAAGTAAGCTTCAGGATGGAAGATGAAATTAAAACCTTCCACGATAAAAAAAAGTGCAAAGAATTTGCAGCTAGAAAACCATCTCTTCAAAACATCCTCGGCAAAATATTACAGGAAGAGAAAATGGAAAATATCAATGAAAACCAACAGCGGGAGGGAGTACAGTAAAGGCTGGGGATAATCAAAGAGGAAAACAAACCATGTTTAGGAACATAAATAAACAAATATCGCTGGAAGAACAACCCATATCTAAATAATAACCCTAAATGTTAATGGCTTAAACTCACCAATTAAGAGACACTGGCTAGTAGAATTGAACAAAAAACAAGACCCAACAATATGCTGCCTACAGGGGACACATTTGATAGGAAAATGCATACATAGACTGACGGTGAAAGTTTGGGAAAAATCATATCACTCATATGGACTTCGGAAACAAGCAGGAGAGTCCATACTCATATCAAATAAAATAGATTTTAAGCCAAAGTTAATCAAAAGGGATAAAGAGAGACACTACATACTGCTCAAGGGAACCATACACCAACAAGACACAGCAATCGTTAATATATATGCCCCGTACAATGGTGCAGCTATGTTCATCAAAGAAACTCTTCTCAATTTCAATAGTCTAATAGACCACAATACAGTAATCATGGGAGCCATGAACACACCTCTCTCACCACTGGACAGATCTTCCAAACAAAAGTTGAATAAGGAAACTATAGAACTCAATAACACAATTAATAACCTAGACTTATTTGAGATATGTAGAATATAACACCCAACATCAAGCAGTTACCTTTTTTCTCAGCAGCACATGTATCCTTGTAAAAAATAGATCATATATTATGTCACAGGGCAACTCTTAGACAATATAAAGGAGTACAGTTAATACCATGCATATTATCTGATCATAATGGAATGAAACTAAAAATCAATGATAAAAGAAGGAAGGAAAAATCATGCATCACTTGGAGAATGAACAATAGGTTACTGAGTGATCAATGGGATATAGAAGACATCAAGGAGGAAATTTAAAAATTCTTAGAAATAAATGAAAATGCAGACACAACATACTGGAATCTATGGGACACATTGAAAGCAGTTCTATGAGGAAAATTCATTGCTTGGAGTTCATTCCTTAAAAAAAGAAACAACCAACAAATAAATGATCTCATACTTCATCTCAAAATCCTAGAAGAAGAAGAAGACGAAAGCAACAGCAAATGAAGTAGAAGGCAAGAAATAATTAAGATCAAAGCTGAAATTAATGAAATTGAAACAAAAGAAACAATTGAAAAAAACTTGACAAAAGTAGAAGTTGGTTCTTTGAAAAAATAAATAAAATTGACAGACCCTTAGAAATGATAACAAAGAGAAGAAGACAGAGAACTCAAATTACTAGAATAAGGGATTAAAAAAGAAATATCACAACAGATATTTCAGAAATACAGAAGATAATCAGAAATTATTTTGAATCCTTATACTCCAATCAAATAGAAGACATTGAAGGCATCGATAAATTTCTTAAGTCATATGATCTGCCCATATTGAGTCAGGAGGATATAGCAACATAAACAGACCAATATCAATTGAGGAAATAGAAGAAACCATCAAAACACTACCAACTTAGAAAAGCCCAGGACCGTATAGGTATACAGCAGAGTTTAACAAAACCTTTAAAGAGGAACGAATACCAATATTTTTCAAGGTATTTCAAAAAAGTGAAAAAGAGGGAGATCTTCCAAATTCATTCTACGAGGCCAACATCACCCTGATTATTACAGCAGACAAAGACACTTCAAAGAAAGAAAACTACAGACCAATATCTCTAATGAACCTACATGAAAAAATCCTCAATAAAATTCTGGCGAATTGGATACAAAAAAAATATCAAAAAAAATTGTGAATCCTGATCAAGTAGAATTCATCCATGTGATGCAAGGCTGGTTCAATATACGGAAATCAATAAATGTTATTCACCACATCAATAGACTTAAAAATAAGAACCATATGATCATCTCGATAGATGCAAAAAAAGCATTCAATAAAGTACAGCATTCTGTTATGTTCAACACTCTAGAAAAACTAGTGATAAGAGGAACATACCTCAATATTGTAAAAGCAATCTATGCTAAGCCTCAGGCTAGCATCATTCTGAATGGAGAAAAATTGAAGGCATTCTCTCTAAAATCTGGAACAAGACAGGGATGCCCTCTCTCACCACTTCTGTTCAACATAGTTCTCGAAACACTGGCCAGAGCAATTAGACAGACGAAAGAAATAAAAGGCATAAAAATTGGAAAAGAAGTACTTAAATTATCACTATTGCAGATCACATGATTCTATATCTAGCAGTCCCAAAAGGGTCTACAAAGAAACTAATGGAGCTAATAAATGAATTCAGAAAAGTGGCAGGATATAAAATCAACATGCATAAATCAAAGGCATTCCTGCATATCAGCGACAAATCTTCTGAAATGGAAATGAGGCAACCACTCCATACACAATATCCTAAAAAAATAATAATAATAATTAGGAATCAACCTAACAAAAGATGTGAAAGTCTTATACAATGAAAACCACAGAACCCTAAAGAGAGAAATAGAAGAAGATCTTAGAAGATGTAAAAATATATCCTGTTCATGGATAGGCAGAACTAACATCATCAAAATGGTGATATTACCAAAAGTTCTCAATAGGTTTAATGCAATGCCAATCAAAATCCAAACGGCATTTCTTCTAGAAATAGAGAAAGCAATCATGGAATTCATATGGAAAAATAAAAGACACAGAATAAAAAAAAACAATACTAAGCAGGAAGTGTGAATCAGGCGGCCTAGTGATACCAGACTTCAAACTATACTACAGAGCAATAGTAACAAAAATAGCATGGTACTGGTACAAAAACAGGAGGGTGGACCAATTGTTCAGAATAGAGGACACAGAAACCAAGCCAGGAAACTACAACTATCTTATATTTGATGGAGGGGCTAAAAGCATGCAATGAAGGAATATAGCATCTGCAAAAAATGGTGCTGGGAAAACTTGGAATCCATGTGTAAAAAAATGAAACTGAATCCCTTTCTCTCGCCATGCACAAAAGATAACTCAAAATGGATCAAGGAGCTTGATATCAAATCAGAGACATGGAGTCTGATAGAAGAAAAAGTTGGCTACGATCTACATACTGTGGGGTCGGGCTCCAAATTCCTCAATAGGACACCCATAGCACAAGAGTTAATAACTACAATCAACAAATGGGACTTACTCAAACTAAAAAGGTTTTTCTCAGCAAAAGGAACAATAAGAGAGGTAAATAGGGAGCCTAAATCCTGGGAACAAATCTTTACTCCTCACACTTCAGATAGAGCCCTAATATTCAGAGTATACAAAGAACTGAAAAAAATAGACAATAAGATAACAAATAACCCAATAAACAAATGGGCCAAGAACCAGAACAGACACTTCTCAGAGAAGGACATACAATCAAAAAACAAGTACATGAAAAAATGCTCACCATCCCCAGCAGTCAGAGAAATGCAAATCAAAAGCACCCTAAGATACCATCTCATTCCAGTAAGATTGGCAGCCATTATGAAGTCAAACAACAACAAGTGCTGGTGTGGATGTGGAGAAACAGGTACACTTGTACATTATTGGAGGCACTGCTAATTGGTGCAGCCAATTTGTAAAGCATTATGGAGATTTCTTGGAAAGCTGGGAATGGAACTACCATTTGACCCAGCTATTCCTCTTCTCGGTCTATTCCCTAAAGACCTTAAAAGATCATGCTACAGGGACACTGCTACATTGATGTTCATAGCAGCACAATTCACAATAGCAAGACTGTGGAACCAACCTAGATGCCGTTCAATAGAAGAATGGATAAAATAAATGTGGCATTTATACACAATGGAGTATTACTCTGCTTTAAAAAATGACAAAATCATAGAATTTGCAGGAAAATAGATGGCATTAGAGCAGATTATGCTAAGTGAAGCTAGCCAATCCCTAAAAAACAAATGCCAAATGCCTTCTTTGATAAAAGGAGAGTAACTACGAACAGAATAGGGATGAAGAGCATGAGAAGAAGATTAGTATTAAATAGGGATGAGAGGTGGGAGAGAAAGGGATAGAGAAGAGAAATTGCATGGAAATGGAAGGAGACCCACAGGGTTATATAAAATTACATAAAAGAGGATGTGAGGGGAAAGGGAAAAATAATACAAAAAGGGAGAAATTTATTACAGTAGAGGGGGTAGAAAGAGAAGAGGGGAAGAGAGGGGAGAGGAGGAGGGATAGTAGAGGATAGGAAAGGCAGCAGAATACAATAGACACTAGTATGGCAATGTGTAAATCAATTGATGTGTAACTGATGTGATTCTGCAATCTGTATACGGGGTAAAAATGGGAGTTCATAACCCTCTTGAATCAAAGTGTGAAATATGATATATCAAGAAATATGTAATGTTTAGAACAACCATAAAAAAATTAAAAAAAAAAGAAAACTAACTTCGGTGAATGAGGCACGCGAATCCTAATATTTCTACAGTAACTTACCAAGTTTAACATCAATGCAAGTAGATTCCAATGGGACATGATGTGTATTTTTACGTTAATTTTTATTCAAAACTGGTACATCACAATTTCATCAGTTTATGCATATCATAGGATATATATTTCATAAACAATTTAGCAAATTTATAGGCATTTGTTTCACTTTCAATCTCTTCCTGCTTCAGAACACATGTATTCCTCCATATTTCTTGACTGGTATTTGCATGAGAATTCTTTCCGAACACATTATTTTCGATTTCCATAATCACTTTTGAAGCAAACTTCACACACTCTTCATGATAAACCAAAACACTAATATTACCATTAGATGTATAACTGGTTGGAATGAATGAATGTATATCAATATAAGATTTATTGTATATTTTCAGATATCAATTCAATCCATTATTTAAAGTTGGAATCAGTTATATTATTTATTCACAGAATGGTGTATTCATGCTTAATCTCTATATTCATGGACACAGGGTACACCTCTTTGTATCCCCAATAATAATTTTATGTCTTCAATATATTGCTCCCAGAAATGGTGGTAGAAATACTCATGTCACCTGATCTACATATACATTTTATCACAGTAATATTCTGGACAAAAAATGTAAAGGTCACACTTATGATTGTACCAAAGACTAAATGAAAAGAGATCATGGATTACTAAAAACATCCATGTCCAGGTTGCCTAATGCTCTCAAATGTCAATCCTATTAGTTACTAGATATTTGTTTCTTCCTAAGTTTATATATTCAAACTCAACCCTGGTGAAAATGTCTACTCCTATCACTCACTTAATACTTTGCCTGATTTCATAATGTCTCTATTGATATCTGCTTTTCTATATATTTTCCCAATTTCATCATAGTGACTGACTCTTCATATGTGCTGACATTTACATTCACTCTCTAACCGAAACCCTATAGCTAAAGAATTTTTAGTCCCAATCCTACACTCATTCTTCTTCCTAAACCTACCGACTATCTTCCTAATCCTACCGACTATCCCTTTGGAATGGATGTTCTCTTCTACATTCAAACATCCAAGGTACAAGGTTCTATGCCATTGTATATCAAATTGTCTGAGACATCTTTGCAGAATATAATTAAAAACTAAGTATCCCAATTAAGGGCCCAATGCCCTTCTGGGTTTCAAATCATACCTAGATTTCTGTTTTCATACTTATATTTCACCTCGATATTCTTGTAAATATCGCAGGTTCCCAATACCATTATTTATCGCACAGAATGATTGCTAACCCAAATCGAACCTGTTATTAACCCTAAACATACACTGTTCCCTCAATCTCATTTTACAGAAGAGCAGGGAGAGAGTCGTTCTTACAATACAGGAAAGTAGGGGACATTCCACCTGCTGAGAACCTCAAAGGTCCATTCAAAATGATACCTTGAGAAGATGTAGGCAGCTATGAAGGACCTGAGAGAGCAAAAGTCATCTTCCATGGCAAACAACCTGGTCAGGATGAAGGGATGTGTCTGAATCAGCCTCTCTCTTTTTATTGTAGAGAAGATGGACCAAACCAGGCCTCTGTCGAGAGCTGCTGCTGGGTGCCTATGGTTGACATACCATTCTACCTTGTGAAAGTGTCACAGGAAGTAGGGGCAGCCTCCATCTCATGGGACACTTGGAGCAACTGTTAGGACAAAGTGGTCGCCAAGGCAGTGACCTCATTCAGTTCCAAAGAAAGTGACATACCTCATTTCCTTGGTGATGGAACTCTCTGAACTTTTGTATCCAAGAATCCAGGCACCCCGAGGCAGCCCCAGTTCCAGTGGGCTCACTTGTTTGGATTTACCAAGGACAGAGTCAGTCTTTCTTGGTACCTACTGATGTGAGGATGGCCAAATGCCAGGAGAGCTCTGAAGAGGGACCTTTCCAGAAGAAGCAGGTAGTGGCTCACCCCTTTTTCTTGACAACTTCACAGAGTTGGCCAAGGAAACCAGATCTGAGAGAGGTCAGGCCATGTCCTGAGAATAGGTAGGAAAGTTGGTTTGTTTGGTTTGGAGTGGATTGTTTTTAGTAAGTCGTTTGACCAGGCGAGTGTTTCTATGTCTGTGTATCCCACTGTGTCCGTTGTTGTAGACATTAGAAAAGAGAATGCATTAATGAATGCCTCCAGTCTAGTATAAATCTTCCCATAATTCATCCTGCCCAATTTATGAATGGACTGCAGCTTGTCTTATCGAGAGGCAATACCTTCTATCTTCCTAAGTTCCTGTTTTCTTCCTGAATTCTGGCCACTCTCCAGAATAGGCTCATGGTTTTGTGTCCAAGATATGTACCACTCCAAGCTCTGTGACATGGCCATGTACTGGATAGCTGAAGAGAATGACCAGCCTTTCAGAGAACTCAGATATCAGTGTGAACAGGAACGTCTCAGTGGAAAAACCCTGCTTTGGGCCTTTTGCTTACCTATTGTTCTGTTGCACTGAATGTCAGGAAAGACTTTGTCTCAGGCCACCCTTTTGTGAAGCCTGAAGAAAACAATTTTCAAATGGAAATGAATGGGCATCACCTGTGGCTCTTTGTTTAATTGCTTTGGAAAGGGATGTGGCTGAATTAGCCTCTTGGCCTTGTGTGTGGCTGTGACTTACATTCTCAGCACCTGATGGATCTAAAGAATAATCCCATGTGTGCATCAAAAACCATAATGGCAAAAAGATCAGTCATTGTGGATGAAGTCTCTTGCCTTCCTCTCTTAGGTTCCTGACCTCCGTCAAGTGAGAAAATGGATTCTTTGGGTCAAATGAGTTCCTCAAAGCCCTGCAGAGGTGCTTGGGGTTTCGCATGACTCCAAATCACAAAGAATCTATACCTGAAAATCAGTAGGCCTCACATTGGAGAAACAGAGCATTATTAATGACAGGCTTATTTGATCACTCCTGGTTCACAGGAAGGGTGTCCAGGCCACCCTGACTTTAGGCAAATGAGGGCCAAGTGAGCTTATTTTGGACACTTTCTTGGGCTTCGCCCCTCATGAAAATCTTCAGCCAGACATTACGATGAATGACAATATGTAAGAAGATGAGGGCCATGTGGGAGTGTTTTCGTTTTAATTTTGGTCATTTGTGTGGCGGTTGGAAGAAATGACTGGGTCCACCTGGGCTTGAACTCTGGTGTGATTCCCCTTAGAGACTGAGTTGTGGAACTGACCTTAGAGAAGTATTGCATTGAATTTTGTTGGGATTTTAGGAGGCCACGCATAAGAGTCACCCTTGGAACTGAGATCTAGGCCCAGGGTTGCTTTCCACAGATTTTTCAGTTCCTGAAAGAAGTGACCTCACCTCACTTTCTTGGTGATGGAACTCTCTGATCTTGGGATCCAGGAATTCAGGCACAAAAGCCAGGGCCAGTTCCAGTCCGAGTGGTCTCATTTGTTTGGATTTACCAAGGACAGAGTCAGTCTCTCTTGGTACCTACTAATGTGAGGATGGCCAAACGGCAGGAAATCTCTGAAGAGGGGCCTTTCCTGAGAAAGCAGGTAGTGGCTCACAGCTGGCTCCTGACAATTTCATAGAGTTGGCCATGGAGTCCAAATCTGAGACAGGAGTGGCCATTTCAGGGGAACATAGTATGGCCCAAAAGTCAGAGGACACTCCAGATAGTCAAAGACCTACTTGGCGGAAGGAGGTGCCTTTGTAGGTTTGGTTGTAGGTTTGTGGTTTTGTCTCATGTTCTGAGAATAGGCAAGGAAGGCAGTTTGTTTGGTTTGGAGTGAACTGTTTCTAGTAAGTCGTTTGGCAAGGCGAGTGTTTCTATGTCTGTGTATCCCACTGTTATCCATGGTTGTAGACATTAGAAAAGATATTGGATCAATGGATGTGTCCTGTTTAGTAGAAAGCTTCCCAGAATTCATCCTGCACAATTTATGAATGGACTGCGGCTTGCCTTATCAATTGGCTACACCTGCTATCTTCCTAAGTTCCACTTTTCTTCCTGAATTCTGGCCACTCTCCAGAATAGGCTCATGGTTTTTGTGCAAGATATATACCACCTCCAAGCTCTGTGACATGGCCATGTACTGGATAGCTGAAGGGAATGGTGAGAATCGCAGAAAACTCAGAAATCACTGTGACCATTAAAGTCTCAGTGGAGAAACCCTGCTTTGGGCCTTTTGGTTACCTATTGTTCTGTTGCCCTGAATGTCAGGAAGGTCTTTGCCTTTGGCCACCCCTTTGTGAAGCCTGAAGAAAACAGTTTTCAAATGGAAATGAATGGATCACCTGTGGCTCTTTGCTTAATTGCTTTGAAAAAGATGTGTCTCATTCAGACCATTGGCCCTGTGTGAGGCTGTTGCTTAGTTTCTCATCACCTGATGGATCTAAAGAAAGATTCCATGTGTACATCCAAAACCAAAGTGGCAAAAAGAGCAGTCATTGTGGATGAAGTCTCTTGTCTTCCTCTGTAAGGTTTGTGACCTCCATCAAGTGAGAATAGGGATCCTTTGTGTCAAATGAGTTCCTCAACGCCCTGCAGATTCTATCCCATAGGTGCTTGGGTTTTATCATGACTCCAGTTCACATAAAGAATCTAAAACCCACAGTCAGTAGTCCTCAAATTGGAGAAGCGGAGCAGTATTAATAGTAGGCCTATTTGATCACATCTGGTTCACAGGAAGGGTGTACAGGCCACCCTGAGTTTAGTCAAATTAAGGGGCAAGGGAGCTTATTTTTGACACTGGCTTGGGCGGAGCCCCTTATGGAAACCTCCAGCCAGAAGTTATGATGAGTGTCTATATGGAAGAAGATGTGGGTCATGTGGGAGTGTTTTGGTTTTAATTGTGGTCATTTGGGTGGCGGTTGGAAGTGACGACTGGGTCCACCTGGGCTGGAACTCTGGTGTGATTCCCCTTAGATACTGAGTTGTGGTACTGACCTCAGAGAAGTATTGCCATGAATTGTGTTGGGATTTTAGGAGGCCACGCATGAGATTTGCCCTTGGAAACTGAGATCTAGGCCCAGGTTGGCTTTGCACAGAGCACTGGGAATCTCAGCCAGGGTATCACATAATTTTATTCTGAAAGGCTTGCAGCCATTGTTGAGAGTCAAAACACACATGGACCTCACATTGTAGACCTCAATGCGCCTAGCTTCATGTGATCATTGGCCACTCTTTGGGAAGCCTTGCTTATGAGAGTTCTCCAGAGCTTTCATTGAAATGAGCATCCTCACCATTTAATGGTTAATGAATGAAGTGAAACCCACAGTGCCTTCAACTTCATCCTTGAAAAATGGCTAGATAAATACGGTGAAATTTTTTTAAATTTTCATGACCAGGTGGCACTGGAGAAACTTTGGATATCCTGTTGCTGACTATGAGTATACTAGACAGTGCCTGATGGACTGGGTTTCAAGAAAATGGTGTAGAGCAGAGATGCCAGTAATTTGGAGCCTGCTGAGTAGTGGGCATAGAGCTGCAGTCGGCAGGTGTGTGATAAATCATCTGTGGTGGGGCCATGTGGATCTTCCTTTGGCTTCCAAATTGCTTGTGACTGACATGGTGCAGCAAGCAGACCCTTATATGTAAAGGCGTATTTTTATTTGGAGAGGTTTCAGGGCAATGTTCAGAATCACGTTGCTATGGTCAAGAGGCAAGCTATTTGGAATAGAACCTTGGTGGGTGCATTCTCCTGCAGACCCTGACCCACCACACTTGAGAAACTCCCTCCAACACTTTGTCCCAGTTGGACTCCTTGTATTTTGTGAAGAAAATACCAAACTACCAGTGCAGCAGCAATAAACACCACAAAATGTGGAGGATGACCAAATGGCTTCACAGTCCACACGGGGAGACACTTAGCCCCCAGTGACCACAGTTTACCTACAAAGATTGAATGCAGCACTGCTGACTCATGTTCATTGGAACATAAGAAACCATGTCCTCCAGGTCACATAGATGCAGACCCAGCTTTGATGCTCCCATTACAAAGGAATCTAAACCTCCTGACAACAACATATATTTCAAGTGCCCAACCTCAGAGGCAGTTTCTGAAGAAGTCTTTAGGCCAGCAGAGCTCCATATTTGTGGAGTGTTTACCCTGTCCCTTACTTTAGTAAACTACTCTACCACCTCCAAGGTTGTGAACTTTTGAGCATATTAAATTCCAGCTATGTATTCCCAGATTTTCGAACTCTTCTCCTCTAATGATGAATTACTTGGGGCGAGGGTAATGTCAAGGCATTGTTCTGGATGACAGTGAAATATTTCTCCATGTGTTTTTTTTAAATTATTTTATTTCATATTATTATTTTATTTTTTTAATTGTGTGTTCAAAACATTACAAAGCTCTTGACATATTATATTTCATACATTAGATTCAAGTGGCTTATGAACTCCCATTTTTATCCCAAGTACGGATTGCAGAATCATATCTGTTACACATCCGCATTTTTATAATGCCCTATTAGTAACTGTTGTATTCTGCTACATTTTCTATCCTCTACTATCCCTGCTCCCCTCCCATCTTCCCTCTCTACCCCATCTACTGTAATACATTTATATCTTTGTTTATTTTCCCATTCCCCTCACAACCTCTTATATGTAATTTTGTGTAACAATGAGGGTCTCCCTCCATTACCATGCAATTTCCTCTATCTCTCTCTTTCCGCCCCCCACCTCATGTCTCTGTTTAATGTTGATCTTTTCTTCCTGCTCTTCCTCCCTGCTCTGTTGTTAGTTGCTCTCATTATATCAAAGAAGACATTTTTATTTGTTTTTTAGGGTTTGGCTAGCTTCACTAAGCATAATCTGCTCTAGTGCCATCCATTTCCCTGCAAATTCAATGATTTTGTCATTTTTTAATGATGCATAATACTAAATGGTGTATAAATACCACATTTTTTTTATCCATTCATCTACTGAAGGGCATCTGGGTTGGTTCCACAGTCTAGCAATTTTGAATTGTGCTGCTATGAACATCGATGTGGCAGTATCCCTGTAATATGCTCTTTTAAGGTCTTCAGGGAATAGTCTGAGAAGGGCAATACCTGAGTCAAATGGTGGTTCCATTCCCAGCTTTCCCAGGAATCTCCATACTGCTTTTCAAATTTGCCACAACAGTTTGCAGTCCCACCAGCAATGTATAAGAGTACCCTATTCTCCACATCCTCGCCAGCACTTGTTGTTGTTTGACCTCATAATGGCTGCCAATCTTACTAGAGTAGGATGGTGTCTTAGGGTGGTTTTAATTTGCATTTCTCTGACTGCTAGAGATGGTGAGCATTTTTTCATGTACTTACTGATTGATTGTATGTCCTCCTCTGAGAAGTGTTGGTTCAGGTCCATGGCCCATTTTTTGATTGGGTTATTTATCATCTTATTGTCTAATTTTTTGAGTTCTTGGTATACTCTGGATATTAGGGCTCTATCTGAAGTGTGAGGAGTAAAAATTTGTTCCCATGATTTAGGCTCCCTATTTACCTCTCTCATTTTTTATCCTGCTGAGAAAAAAAACTTTTCAGTTTAAGTAAGTCCCATTTGATGATTGTTGTTATTAACTCTTCTGCTATGGGTGTCCTGTTAAGGAATTTCGAGCCCGACCCCACATTATGTAGATCAGAGCCAACTTTTTCTTCTATCAGATGCAGAGTCTCTTATTTGATATCTAGCTCCTTGATCCACTTTGAGTTAACTTTTGTGCATGGCAAGAGGAGGGGATTCGGTTTCATTTTGTTGCATAAGGATTTCCATTTTATACAAAAACATTTGTTGAAGATGCTATATTTCCTCTATTGCATGCTTTTAGCTCCTTTATCAAATATAGCATAATTGTAGCTTTGTGAATTAGTCTTTGTGTCCTCTATTCTGTACCCATTGGTCAACCCGCCTGTTTTGGTACCAGTGCCATGCTGTTTTTGTTACTATTGCTCTGTAGTATAGTTTTAAGTCTGGTATCGCTATATCGCCTGATTCACACTTCCTGCTAGAATTGCTTTTGCTATTCTGGGTCTTATATTTTTCCATATGAATTCCATGATTGCTTTATCTATTTCTACAAGAAATGCCTTTGGGATTTTGATTGGCATTGCATTAAACCTATAGAAAACTTTTGGTAATTTCGCCATTTTGATGATGTTAGTTCTGCCTATCCAGGAACAGGGTATATTTTTCCATCTTGTAAGATCTTCTTCTACTTCCCTTTTTAGGGTTCTGTAGTTTTCATTGTATAAGTCTTTCACCTTTTTTGTTAGGTTGATTTTCAAGTATTTAATTTTTTTGACGATATTGTGAATGGAGTGTTTTTCCTCATTTCTGTTTCAGAAGTTTTGTCGCTGATATACAGAAATGCCTTTGATTTATGCGTTTTGATTGTATATCCTGCCACTTTGCTGAATTCATTTATTAGTTCTAGTAGATTTTTTTGTAGACCCCTTTGGGTTTTCTATGTATAGAATCATGTCACCAGGAAATAGTGATAATTTACGTTCTTATTTTCCTATTTTTATGCCTTTGATTTCTTTCGTCTGTCTAATTGCTCTGGCCAGTGTTTCGAGAACTATATTGAATAGAACTGGTGACAGAGGGCATCCCTGTCTTGTTCCAGATTTTAGAGGGAATGCCTTCAATTTTTCTCCATTCATAATGATGCTAGCCTGAGACTTAGCATAGATAGCTTTTAAAATGTCGAGGTTAGTTCCTGTTATCCCTATTTTTCTAATGTTTTGAACATAAAGAGTTGCTGTACTTGGTCAAATGCTTTCTGCGTCTATCGAGATGATCATATGGTTCTTATCTTTAAGTCTATTGATGTGATGAATAACATTTATTGATTTTCGTATATTGAACCATCGTTGCATCCCAGGGATGAATCCTACTTGATCCTGGTGAAAAATTTTTTTGATGTGCCTTTGTATTCGATTAGGCAGATATTTATTGAGGATTTTTGCATCTAGGTTAATCAGATATATTGGTCTGTAGTTCTCTTTCTTTGAGTTGTCTTTTTCTGGTTTTGGAATTAGGGTGATATTGGCCTCATAAAATGAATTTGGCAGAGCTCCCTCTTTTTCTATTTCCTGAAATAACTTGAAAAGTATTGGTATAAATTCTTCTTCAAAGGTTTTGTAAAACTCCGCTGTATAGCCATCCGTTCCTGGGCTTTTCTTGGTTGGTAGTCGTTTGATTCCTTCTTCTATTTCATCCATTGATATTGGTCGGTTTAAATTGTGTGTATCCTCCTGACTCAGTTTGGGCAAATCATATGACTTAAGAAATTTATCGATGTCTTCACTATTTTCTATTTTATTGGAATAATGATTTTCAAAATAATTTCTAATTATTTGATGTGCCTTTGTATTCGATTCGCCAGAATTTTATTGAGGATTTTTGCATGTAGGTTCATCAGATATATTGGTCTGTAGTTTTCTTTCTTTGAGGTGTCTTTTTCTGATTTCGGAATCAGCGTGATGTTGGCCTCATAGAATGAATTTGGCAGTGCTCCCTCTTTTTCTCTATCCTGAAATAACTTGAAAATTATTGGTATTAAATCTTCTTTAAATGTTTTGTAAAACTCCGCTGTATAGCCATCCGTTCCTGGGCTTTTCATGGTTGGTAGTCTTTTGATTGCTTCTTCTGTTTCATCCATTGACATTGGTCTGTTTAAATTGTGTGTATCCTCCTGACTCAGTCTGGGCAAATCATATGACTTAAGAAATTTGTTGATGTCTTCACTATATTCTATTTTATTGGAATATAGGTTTTCCAAATAATTTCTAATTGTCTTCTGTATTTCGGAAGCATCTGTTGTAATATAGCCTTTTTCATCCCATATGTTAGTAATTTGAGTTCTCTCTCTTCTTCTCTTCATTAGCATGGCTAAGGGTCTGTCGAACATATATATTTTTTCGAAGAACCACCTTTTAGTTTTGTTAATTTTTTCAATAGTTTCTTTTGTTTCAATTTCGTTGATTTCTGCTCTGATTTTAATTATTTCTTGCCTTCTGCTACATTTTCTGTTGTTTTGCTCTTCCTTTTCTAGGGCTTTGAGTTAAAGTGTGAGCTCATTTATTTGTTCGGTTTTACTTTTTTTCAGGAATGACCTCCAGGCAATGAATTTCCCTCTTAAAACTGCTTTCATTGTTTCCCATAGATTCCGATATGTTGCGTCTGTATTTTCATGTATCTCTAAGAATTTTTTGATTTCCTCCTTTATATCTTCTGTAACGCACTGATCATTCAGTAACATATTGTTCATTTTCCATGTGATGTAGGATTTTTGCTTCCTTCTTTTATCATTGATTTCCAGTTTCATTCCATTATGATCAGATAAAATGCATGGTATTATCTCCACACCTTTATATTTACTGAGGGTTGCCCTATGGCATCATATATTGTCTATTTTTGAGAAGGATCCATGTGCTGCTGAGAAAAAAAGTATATCCACTTGATGATGGTTGATATATTCTATATATGTTAGTTACATGTAGGTTATTGATTGTGATATTGAGTTCTATACTTTCTTTATTCAACTTTTGTTTGAAGGATCTGTCCAATGATGATATATGTGTGTTGAAGTCACCAATAATTATTGTGTTGTGGTCTATTTCATTCTGGAGCTTGAGGAGAATTTGTTTCATGAACAACGTAGCACCATTATTTAGTGCATAAATATTGATAATTGTTATGTCTTGTTAGTGAATGGTTCCTTATAACAGTATATAATGTCCTTCCTTATCCCTTTTGATTAACTTAGTCTTGAAGTCGATTTTATTCGATATGAGGATGTCCACCCCTGCTTGTTTATGAGGATAAGTGTGCATGGTGTATTTTCTCCCAACCTTTCACCTTCAGCCTGTGTGTCTTTGCATTTCAGATGTGTCTCCTGGAGGCAACATATTGTTGGATTTGTTTATTTAATCCAAGTTACCAGCCTATGTCGCTTTATTGGAGACTTTAAGCCATTTACATTCAGAGTTACTATTGATGTATGGTTTGTATGCCAGCCATGTTTGAGTATTCATATTTTTTTTAATTTAGTTTGTTTCTCCATGACAAGCTTTCACCCTGCCTCTGTCATTACCAAGGTACTTCCCACTGATGGTTTTGGTTGTTGTTTTTCATTTCTTTCTTGTGTAGTGTTTTGCTCAAGACGCTTTGCAATGCTTGTTTTCTGGCTTCAAATTCTTTTAGCTTTTGTTTATCATGAAAGATTCTTATTTCGTTGTTGGACCTGATGGTTAATTATCCTGGATACATAATTCTTGGTTGGCATCCATTGTCTTTCAGTGTTTGATATACATTTTTCCAGGATCTTCCCGCTTTCAGCGGTCTGTGATGAAATATCCATTGTTAACCTTATTTGTTTACCACTGAATGTATTCTGCCTCCATTCTCTTGTAGATTTATTATTTTCTCTTTGTTCTGTATATTGGATATCTTCATAACAATGTGTCTTGGCATTGGTCTACTGTGATTTTGTGTGCTCTTGTCCTGTATGCAGCTACAATTTGTATATCCATTTCCTTTTTTATTTCTGGAAAGTTTTCTGTAATTATTTCATTCAGCAGTTTTCTCATTCCCTTGGTTTGAGTCTCTGTACCTTCCTCTATCCTGATGACTCGTAAGTGTGTTTTTTTTTTTTTATGTTATCCCAAATCTCTTGGATGTTTTTCGTGTGATTTTTTTGCCAGCCTTTCTGAGTTGGCTGGACTCGTTTCAAGATGATATATTTTGTCTTCATTATCTGACCTTTTGGCTTTTACTTGCTCCACTCTGTTAGTGATACTCTCAATGGAGTTCTTAATTTGGTTTATCATTTCCTTCATTTCTAGAATTATTGTTTGATTTTTTTATAATCTCTATCCTCTGATAAAGATGCTTAACTTTTTCTTTTATCTGTTTATGTAATTCATTTTCAATGTTTTCTTTTACTGTTTGGATTTTCTGTCTCGTATCCTCTTTAAGTTTCCATTCCATCTGTCTAAGGTATTCCTTGAGTTCTTTATATGACCATTTTTCTGATGACTCTAGGTCCTCCTGAATATTTAGGGTGTCCTTCGTGGTTTGTACTCCTTTTCTTCCTTGCTTTTTTATGCTGCTCATGTTATTTCTTGTTCTGTTTGACTGCTTAGTTACTGTTTATTCTTATAAATTTATTTGCTGCTTGGGAGGAAAGATTTTAGAAGGGAAGGGAAAAAGTCACTAAAGAGAATGAGAGTAGGCAGGTAGAATGCAAGGAATGGGAAATAAGAAAATTGAAAAGAAATGAAAAGACAATAGAAAAAATAGAAAATAAAGAAAGAAAATGATTTTTTTAAAAAATGATTATGATAATATAAAATTAAAATTAAAATTTTAAAAAATAATAATAACAAAAGAAAAAATTAAAAAAAAATTAAAAACATTTTAAAAAAGTTAAAGAACAGCAACAAAAAAAATGAAAATAAAAGAAAACAAAAAAAACAAAAACAAAAAAAACCAAACTAATATAATAATAATAATAATAATAAATGCACTCATAGATTGCAATAAACTTTTTTTCCATTAGGTAGAGCTGTGCCCACTGGGCCAAGCTTCTCCTTTCAATAGGTGGGAACCAATCACTGTGCAGCAGCTATTCCTCCCACACTGGGTGGGTGTCCAATCCTGAGTGCCTAGGGCCTTCTTTTGTGTTTCCTCAAGCCAGGCCCCACTCACCTGTGACACTCACCACAATACTGGCTACATGCCAGGTCTTCTGCTCCTAGGAGCCCTGTTTTCATGAACGCCTGGGCACAATCTCCCTGTTTGTCTCCCTCAGACCCTAAGTTTTTAGAGCTTAGGCCTGAGAACCCCCAGCGAATTTGCTTGCGCTCCGGAAGCCATGCCCCCGGAAGCTGGAGCAAGAGACTTCAGTTTTCAGCACTGGTGGGAGCGGTGGCCTGGAGGTCTGCACCACGAGTCCCGTGCCACTCCTAATTCCCTCGGTCTGGATATCGCGCTCAAGGGAGAGCTGGGAGGGGCTCTTAAGATTTCCCCACAAGTTCGCAAATTTATAGGAATTTGCTTCACTTTCAATCACTTCCTGCTTCAGGACACATGTATTCTTCCATGTTTCTTGACAGGTCTTTTCATGAGACTTCTTTCAAGACACATGACTTTCAATTTCCATAATCACTTTTGAAGCAAAACTCACATAAACTTTATGATAAATTATAACTCTGATATTACCATTAGATGTATAACTGGTTGGAATTAATGATTGCATACCAATATAGGATTTCTTATATATTTTCAGATAAAAATTCAATCCATTATTTAAAGTGAAAAGAGTTATATTATTTATTCACAGAATGGTCTATTCATGCATTATCTCTATATTCATAGACGCAGTGTACACTTCTTTATACCCCCAATACTAATTTATACGTCTTCAAAATATTGCTCCCTGAAATGGTGGAAGAAATACTCATGTCACCTGATCTACTTATACATTTAATCACAGAAATATTCGGAACACAAAATGCAAAGGTCACACTTATGTTTGTACCAAAGCCTAAAAGGAAAGTAAACATGGATTACTAAAAACATCCATGTCCATGTTGCCTAATGCTGTCAAATGTCAATCCTATTGGTGACTACATATTTGTTTCTTCTTAAGATTATATATTCAAACTCAACCCTACTGAAAATGTCTAATCCTATCCCTCACTTTATACATTGCCTGATTTCATTATGGCTCTATTTCTATCTGTTTCCTACATATTTTCCCCAGTTCATCATTTTGACTGACTCTTCACATGTGCTGACATTTACATTCACACTCTAATCGATAACCTATTGCTAATAAACTTTTGTTCCTAATCCTATACTCATTCTTTTTGTAAACCTACGGAATATCTTCCTAATCCGACCGACTATCCTTTTTTGACTGGTTGTTCTCTTCTACATTCAATCAAGCAAGGTACAAGGTCTTATGCCATTGTATACTGATCTATCTGAGACCTCTGTGCAGAATGCAATTCAATGCTAAGTATCACAATCAAGGGTCCAATGCCCTTCTAGGCTTCAAATGTTACCTAGATTTCTGGTTTCACACTTATATTTCACATATATATTCTGGTAAATATCGCAGTTTCAAATACCATTATTCATTCTGCAGGATGATTCCTAAACTAAATCCAACATGTTATTGACCCTAAACATACACTGTTCCCTCAATCTAACTTTACAGAAGAGCAGGGACAGAGTTGGTCTTACAATACAGGAATGTAGGGGATCTTCCACCTGCTGAGAACCTCAAAGGTCCATGCAGACATGATCCCTGGAAAAGAGGTAGGCAGCTATGAAGGACCTGAGAGAGCAAAAGTCATCTTCCATGGCAAACAACCTTGTCAGGATGAAGGGGTGTGTCTGAATCAGCCACTTTCTTCTTAATGTAGAGAAGATGGACCAAACAAGGTCTGTGTGGAGAGCTGTTCCCGTGTGCCTATGGTTGATATGCCATTCTAACTTGTGACAGTGTCACAGGAAGTAGGGGCAGCCTCCATCTCATGGGACCCTTGGAAGCAACTATTAGGACAAAGTGTTTGCCAAGGCATTGACCTATTCAGTTCCTGAAGGAAGTGACCTACCTTACTTCTTTGGTGATGGAACTCTCTGAACTTGGGATCCAGGAAGCCAGGCATCCAGAGCCAGTCCCAGTCCCAGTCCCAGTGGGCTCACTTGTTTAGTTTTACTAATGACAGATTCTGTCTTTTTTGGTACCTACTGATGTGAGGATGGCCAAATGCCAGGAGAGCTCTGAAGACGGGCCTTTTTTTAGTAAGTAGGTAGTGGCTCAACGCTGGCTCCTAACAACTTCACAGAGTTGGCCAAGGAGACCAGATCTGACACAGTACAGGCCATTTTGGGGGAACATAGTAGGGCCCGCCAGTCAGAGGACACTCTGGATATTCACAGACTTACTTGGAGAAGGAGGTGCCTTTGTGTTTGTGGGTGTGAGTTTGTGGTTTTGTCTCATTTTCTTAGAATAGGTAGAAAAGCTGGTATGTCTGGTTTGCAGTGGACTGTTTCTAGATAGTCGTTTGACAAGGCAAGTATTTCTATGTCTGTGTATAACACTGTGTCCGTGGTTGTAGACATTAGAAAAGAGAATGCATCAATGAATGTGTCCTGTCTAGTAGAAAGCTTCCCAGCATTCATCCTGCCCAATTTATGACTGCACTGCAGGTTGCCTTATCGATGGGCAACACCTAATATCTTCCTAAGTTTCAGATTTCTTCCTGAATTCTGACCAATCTGCAGAATAGTCTCATGGTTTTGTGTCCAAGATAGGTACCACCCCAAGCTCTGTCACATGGCCATGTACTGAATAGCTGAAGGTAATGGCGAGTATCTTAGAAAACTCAGATATCAGTGTGACCAGGTAAGTCTCAGTGGAGAAACCATGTTTTGTGCCTTTTGCTTACCTATTTTTCTGTTTCACTGAATGACAGGAAGGTCTTTGCCTCAGGCCACCCCTTTGTGAAGCATGAAAAAAACAGTTTTCATATGGAAATGATTGGGCATCACCTGTGGCTCTTTGCTTAATTGCTTTGAAAGGGATGTGTCTGAATCAGCCTCTTGGCCCTGTGTGAGGCTTTGGCTTAGATTCTCAGCACCTGATGGATATAAAGAAAGATCCAATGTGTGCATCCAAAACCAAAATGGCAAAATTCAGTCATTGTGGATGATGTCTCTCTCCTTCCTCTATTAGGTTGCAGACAATCATCAAGTGAGTATAGGGATCCTTTGGGTCAAATGAGTTTTTCAAAGCCATGCAGAGGTGCGTGGGTTTTCTCATGATTCCACTTCACATAAAGAATCTAAACCCAACAGTCAGTAGGCCTCAAATTGGAGAAGCAGAGCAGTTGTAATGGCAGGCCTATTTGATCACTCCTGGTTCACAGGTATGGTGTCCAGGCCACCCTGACTTTAGGCAAATGAGGGTCATGGGAGCTTATTTTGGACACTCTCTTGCGCTGTACCCCTCATGGAAATCTCCAGCCAGAGGTTATAATGAGGGTCTATGTGGAAGAAGATGAGGGCCATGTGGGAATGTTTTGGTTTTAATTTTGGTCATTTGTGTGGCAGTTGGAAGGGATGACTGGGTCCACCTCGGCTTGTACTCTGGTGTAATACTCCTTAGAGACTGAGTTGTAGAACTGACCTCAGAGAAGTATTGCCATGGATTGTGTGGGGATGTTAGGAGGCCACGCATGAGAGTCGCCCTTTGAAACTGAGATCTAGGCCAAGGGTGGCTTTCCACATAACACTGAGAATCTCAGCCAGGATATCACATGATTTTATTCTGAAAAACTTGGCAGCCATAGTTGAGAGTCAAAACACACATGGACCTCACATTGTAGACCTCAATGGTCCTGGCTTCATGTAACCTTTTGGCCACTATTTGGGATGCCTTGCCTGTGATTGTTCTCCAGAGCTTTTATTGAAATGAGCTTCCTTAACATTTAATGGTTCCTGAATGAATTGAAACCCACAGTGACTA
This sequence comes from Callospermophilus lateralis, assembly GCF_048772815.1. Taxonomy (NCBI): domain Eukaryota; kingdom Metazoa; phylum Chordata; class Mammalia; order Rodentia; family Sciuridae; genus Callospermophilus; species Callospermophilus lateralis. The sequence goes on from NW_027511677.1 coordinate 251,244, forward strand.
CAACTTCTTCCTTGAATAATGGCTAGATAAATACCATGAAATTTTTGAAATTTCCATGACGAGGTGGCACTGGAAAACCTTTGGATGTCCTGATGCTGATCATAGTATACCAGACAGTGCCTTGATTGACAGGGTTTCATGAAAATGGTGAAGAACAGAGATGCCAGTTAGTTGTTGCCTGATGATTAGTGGGCCTAGAGCAGTGGTGGACAGATGTGTGACAAAACATCTGTGGTGGGGCCACGTGGATCTGCCATTGGCTTCCAAATGGCTTGTGACTGATATGGTTACAGCCAACAGACCCAATAGGTAAAGGCATCTTGTTATATGGAGAGGTTTCAGGGAAATGTTCAGAATCAGGTTGCTATGATCAAGGGGGCAAGCTATGTGGGATAGAAGCCTGGTTATTGCATTCTCCTGCAAACCCTCACCCACCACACGTGACTAAACTCCCTCCAGCAATGTGTCCCAATTGACCTCCTTTATTTCGTGAAGCAAATACCAAACTCCCAGTGCAGCAGCAAGAAACACCACTAAAAGTGGAGGATGAACAAATATCTTCCCAGTTAACACAGGGAGAAACTTAGCCCCAGTGTCCACAGTTTAGCTACAAAAAAAGAATTCAGCACTGCTGCCACATGTTCAATGAAAAATAAGAAACCATGTCTTACAGGTCACATATATGCAGAACCAGCTTTGATGGTCTCTCTACAAAAGAACTAAATCTCCTGAAAACAACATATATTTCAAGTGACCAACCTCAGAGGCAGTTTCTCAAGAATTCTTTCGGCCAGCAGAGCTCCATGTTTGAGGAGTCTTTTGCCTTACTTTTTTGAACTCTGCTACCACCTCCAAGGTTGTGAACTCCTGAGCATATTCCATTCCAGATATGTATTCACAGATTTTCTAACTCTTCTCCTCTAACTGTGTCTTACTTTGGTAAAAGATAATGTCAAGGCATTGTTCTGGATGAGAGTGGGAAGATTTTGGGTAGCACATATTTGCATAGGCATTGGATACATTTTTCAATTTCCCTTCAAAACACTGAATCTCTGACCCTAACCAATTCCCAACTAGACTCTGACTACTAATCCTAATATGATGGAGAAAAATAACAAAAAACAGAAAAGAAGTACAAGCAGTTCAGTGGAGGCAAGGTGTATACTAGGACTTGCCTTTTGCATAATATAGGGTAGGAGTTATAAATCTTGCAATTTTTTTTTTGAAATAGTTCTCCATGAGTTTTTAAAGTTAACAAATATGTGAATTCCTTTCTCCCTTTCTCTGTAGCCTATTAAGCACATGTATTTTTATATGCACATATAGATTTCTACCTGGTACCACACGTATATTCTTGTGAGGTGTTTGACTTGGCAGATACAAATTGTGAGAAGAGATCACTCCTCGTAAATGCTGTTGGAACTGAAATTTCAAACTATGGGTGAACTTTCTAGTTGAACAACATTATACATAAATCCATGTTCAGTATAATGAATATTTTTGGATCTGTGTATGATATATATTTCATGATGAATTTTGATTGGCATATATATTGCTAGTTTTTAATGTCTCTCTCTCTCTCTGTATATATATATATATATATATATATATATATATATATATATATATATATACTCTCCAGATTTTTCAAAATATGTAATATATGTGACTTATTATACACTCCCTAAATTCATTCATATTCATTTATGTGGATTTATAATCAACTTTTCAAAAGATTATTTTCTAAAATATTCATCCACCTGAAATTCATATTTGTTTCCTATTACTGACAACTAACTTCAGTGAATGGTGTATACAAATCCTAATATTTCTACAGTAACTGACCCAGTTTAACATCAACGCAAGCAGATTCCTATGGGACATGATATATATTTTGACATTCATATTTATTCAACAATGGGACATTATTATTTCTTCAGTTTATGCACATCATAGTATATATATTTCATCCAAAATTTCAAAAATATATAGGAATTTGTTTCACTTTCAATCACTTCCTGCTTCTGAACACATGTATTCCTCCATGTTGCTTTACTGGTCTTTTCATGAGACTTCTTTCCAAACACATTATTTTCGATTTCCAAAATCAATTTTGAAGCGAAACTCACACACTCTTCATGAAAATCCTAATACTAATATTATCATTGATGTATAACTGGTTGTAATGAATGTCTGTATATCAATATTTGATTTCCTGTATATTTTCAGATATCAATTCAATTCATTATTTATAGTGGAATGAGTATATGTTTTACTCAGAGTATGTTCTATTCATGCATTATCTGTATATTCATAGAAACAGGGTACACCTCTTTGTACCCCCAATACTAATTTATACGTCTTCAAAATATTGCTCCCAGAAATGGTGGAAGATATACTCATGTCACCTGATCTACATATATATTTTATCACAGTAATATTATGGACACAAAATGCAAAGGTCACACTTATGATTGTACCAAAGCCTAAATGGAAAGTGAGCATGGATTAGTAATAACATCCATGTAAAGGTTGCCTAATGCTCTCAAATGTCAATCCAATTTGTAGTCACATATTTGTTTCTTGCTAAGATTATATATTCAACCTCAACCCTGTTGAAAATGTCTAATCCTATAACTCACATTATACTTTGCCTGATTTCCTTTTGTCTCAATTGATATTTACTTTCATACATATTTTCCCCAGTTCATCATTGTGAATGACTCTTCACATGTGCTGACATTTACATTCACTCTCTACCCGAAACCCTATTTCTAAAAAACTTTTGGTCCAAATCCTATACTCACTCTTCTTTCTAAACCTTCTGACTATCTTCCTAATCCTACCGATTATCCCTTTTTGACTGCATGTTCTCTTCAACATTCAATCATCCAAGGTAAAGGTCCTATGCCATTGTATAGCGATTAATCAGAGACATCTGTGCAGAACATAATTCAAAGCTAAGTATCCTACCCAAGGGCCCAATACACTTCTGGGCTTCAAAACTTACATAGATTTGGGTTTTCAAACTTATATTTCACCTTTATATTCTTTTAAATATCGCAGGTTCCCAATAACATTATTCATCCCGCAGAATGATTCCTAACCGAAATCGAACCTGTTATTAACCCTAACCATATGCTGTTCCCTCAATCTAACTTTACAGAGGAGCAGGGACAGAGTTGGTCTTACAATACAGGAATGTAGGGGATCTTCCACCTGCTGAGAACCTCAAAGGTCAATGCAGAAATGATCCTTGGAGAAGTTGTAGGCAGCTATGTAGTACCAAAGAGAGCAAAAGTCTTCTGACATGGTAAAGAACCTGGACAGGATGAAAGGATGTGTCTGAATCAGCCTCTCTCTTCTTAATGTAGAGAAGATGGACCAAAGCATGCCTGTATGGAGAGAAGTTCCCCGGTGCATATGGTTGATATACCATTCTAACTTGTGACAGTGTCACAGAAAGTAGGAACAGCCTCCATCTCATGGGACCCTTGGCAGCAACTGCTAGGACAAAGTGGTTGCCAAGGCAGTGACCTCATTCATTTCATGAAGAAAGTGACTTCACCTAACTTACTTGGTGATGGAACTCTCTGAACTTGGGATCAAGGAAGCCAGGCATCCAGAGCCAGTCCCAGTCACAGTCCCAGTGGGATCACATGTTTGGTTTTACCAAGGGCAGAGAGTCTTTTTTTGGTACCTACTGATGTGAGAATGGCCAAATGCCAGGACAGCTCTGAAGAGGGTCCTTTCCTAAGAAAGCAGGTAGTTGGTCATCGCTGGTTCCTGACAACTTCACAGATTTGGCCACGGAGACCAGATCTGAGACAGGGCAGGCCAGTTCGGGGTAACAATATGGTCCACAGACAGAGGACACTCCCGATAATCACAGACATACTGGGGGAAGGAAGTGCCTTTGTGGGTGTGGGTGTGAGTTTGTGGTTTTGTCTCATCTTCTGAGAATAGGTAGGAAAGGCGGTTTGTTTGGTTTGGAGTGGACTGTTTCTAAAAAGTCGTTTGAAAAGGTGAGTGTTTCTATATCTGTGTATCTCACTGTGTCCGTGGTTGTAGACATGAGAAAAGAGAATGCATCAATGGATATGTCCTGTCTAGAAGAAAGTTTTCCAGCATTCATCCTACCCAATTTATGACTGGACTGCAGGTTGCCTTATGGATGGGCCACCCCTACTATCGTCCTAAGTTCCTGTTTTCTTCCTAAATTTTGGCCACTACCCAGAATAGGCTCATGGTTTTGTGTCCAAGATATGTAACACCTCCAAGCTCTGTGACATGGCCATGTACTGGATAGCTGAATGGAATGGCGAGCATCTCAGGAAACTCAGATATCAGTGTGACCAGGAAAGTCTCAGTGGAGAAACACTGTTTTGGGCCTTCTGCTTACCTATTTTTCTGTTGCCCTGAATGTCAGGAAGGTCCTTACCTCAGGCCACTCCTTTTTGAAGCCTGAAGTAAACAGTTTTTAAATGCAAATGAATGGGCATCACCTGTGGTGCTTTGCTTAATTGCTTTCGAAAGGGATGTGTCTGAATCAGCCGCTTGGCTCTGGGTCAGGCTATGGATTAGATTCTCAGCACCTGATGGATATAAAGAAAGTTCCCATGTGTGTATTGAAAACAAAAATGGTAAAAATATCAGTCATTGTGCATGAAGTTTCCTGCCTTCCTCTGTTAGGTTCCTGACCTCCATCAAGTGAGAATAGGATCCTCTGGGTCAAATGAGTTCTTTGAACTCCTGCACAAGTGCTTGGGTTCTCCCATGATGCCAAATCACATAAAGAATCTATACCTGACAGTCAGTAGGCCTCAAATTGGAGAAGCAGAGCAGTATTAAAGGCAGGCCTATTTGATCACTCCTGGTTTACAGGAAGGGTGTCAAGGCCACGCTCACTTTAGGTAAATGACGGGCAAGGGTGCATATTTTGGACATTGTCTTGGGCTGCGCTCCTAATGGAAACCTCCAGCAAGAGTTTATGATGAGTGTCTATATGGAAGAAGATGAGGGTCATGTGGGAAAGTTTTGGTTTCAATTGTGGTCATTTGTATGGCGGTTGGAAAAGATGACTGGGTCCACATGGGCTTGAACTCTGGTGTGATTCTCCTTCGAGACTGAGTTCTGGAACTGACCTCAGAGAAGTATTGCCATTAATTGTGTTGGGATTGTAGGAGGACACGCATGAGAGTCACCCTTGAAACCTGAGATTGGGCCCTGGGTGGCTTTCCACAGAGCACTGAGAATCTCAGCCAGGATATCACATGATTTTATTCTGAAAGACTTGGCAGCTATAGTTAAGAGTCAAAACACACATGGTCCTCACATTTTAGACCTCAATGGGCCTGTCTGCATGTGACATTTTGACCACTCTTTGGGAAGCCTTGCCTGTGAGAGATCTCCAGAGCTTTCATTGAAATGAGCTTCCTCACCATTTCATGGTTCTTGGATGAATGGAAACCCCAAAGTGCCTCCAACTTCATTCTTGAACAATGGATAGATAAATACCATGAAATTTTTGAAATTCCCAATGACCAGGTGGCACTGGAGAACCATTGGATGTCCTATTGCTGCTCATGAGTGTACAAGACAGTGCCTTGATTGACTGGATTTCTTGACAATGGTGTAGAACAGAGATGCCAGTAAGTTGGAGCCTGCTGAGTAGTGAGCCTAGAGCAGTGGTGTGCAGTTGTCTGATAATATATTTGTGGTGTGGCCATGTGGGTGTGTCATTGGCTTCCAAATGGCTTGTGACTGATTTGGTGCAGCCAGCAGAAAATTATATGAAAAGGCATCTGGTTATATGGACAGGTTTCAGGGCAATGTTCAGAATCAGGTTGCTATGGTCAAGGGAGCAAGCAATGTGGGATAGAAGCCTGGTTGGTGCATTCTCCTGAAGACCCTGACCCACCACACCTTACAGGACTCCCACCAGCACTGTGACCCATTTGAAATCCTTGTATGTTGTGAAGCAAATACAAAACACCCAGTGCAGCTGCAAGAAACACCACGAAAATTGGAGGATGACCAAATGGCTTCAAAGTCCACCCAGGGAGACACTTAGCCCCCAGTGGCCACAGTTTATCTACAAAGAGAGAATTCATCACTGCTTCCTCATGTTCATTAGAAAATAAGAAACCATATCCTCCAGGTCACATAGATGCAGACCCAGCTTTGATGGTCTCCGTACACAGGGAGCTAAAGCTCCTGACAACAACATATACTTCAAGTGCCCAACCTCAGAGGCAGTTTCTCAAGAAGTCTTAATGCCAGCATAGCTCCATGTTTGTGGAGTGTTTACACTGTCCCTTACATTTGGAAACTCCTCTACCACCTCCTGAACATTTTCCATTCCAGGTATGTATTCACAGATTTTCTAACTCTTCTTCTCTAATTGTGTCTTACTAGGGGCGAAGATATTGTCAAGGCATTGTTCTGGATGAAAGTGGAAATTTTTTGTAGCACATATTTGCATACACATTGGATTCATTTTCCTATTTTCCATTTGAAATACTTAATAACTGACACTAACCCATACCCTAATAGACTCTTACTACTAATCCTAATATGATGGAGTAAAATAACCCAAACAGAATAGAAATACAAACATTTCAGAGGAGGCATGGTGTATAGTTAGACTTGGCTTTTGCATGATAAAGTGTAGGTGTTATAAATCTAGTTAATTTTTAATTGAAATAGTTCCATGTGTACTTAAAGTTAACAAATATGTGAATTCCTGTCACCCTTTCTCTGTAGCCTATTCAGCACATGTATTTTTATATGCACATATCGAATTCTACCTGGTACCACAGGTACATTCTTGTGAGGTGGCTGACTTGGCAGATAGAAATTGTGAGAATAGATCACTCCGCCTAAACGCTGTTGAAACTGAAATTTCAAACTATGGGTGAGCTTCCTAGTTGAACAACATTATACATAAATCCATGTTCAGTAAAATGAATATTTTTGGATCTGTGGATGATATATATTTCATGGTGAATTTCGATTGGCATATGTATTGCTGATTTTTAATGTCTGTGTGTGTGTGTGTGTGTGTGTGTGTGTGTGTGTGTGTGTATATATATATATATATATATATATATATATATATATATATATATACACTCTAAATTTTTTTAAAATATAAAATATATGTGTCTTATTATAAACTCCCTAAATTCATTCATATTCATGTATGTGGATTTAGAGTTAACATTTCACAAGATTATTCACGGAAATATTCATCCACCTGAAATACATATTTTTTTCCTAGAAATGAAAACTAACTTCAGTGAATGGTGGATACAAATCCTAATATTTCTACAATAATTGATCCAGTTTCTCATCAATGCAAGTAGATTCCTATGGGACATGATGTGTATTTTGATGTTCATTCTTATTCACCACTGGTATGTTACAATTTCTTCAGTTTATGCACATTATAGGATATATATTTCATCCATACGTTAGCAAAATTATAGGCATTTGTTTCACTTTCAATCATTTTCTGCTTTAGAACACATGTAATCCTCCATGTTTCTTGACTGGTTTGTTTATGAGACTTCATTCCAAACATATTATTTTCGATTTCCATAATCATATTTGAAGCAAAACTCACACACCCTTCATGATAAACTATAACCCTAATATTACTATTAGATGTATAACTGGTTGGAATGAATGATTGTATATCAATATAAGATTTCTTATATATTTTCAGATATCAAATAAATCCATTATTTAAAGTGGAACCAGTTATATTATTTATTCACACTATTGTCTATTCATGCATTGTCTCTATATTCATAGACACAGGGTACACCTCTTTGTAAACCCAATACTAATTTATACGTCTTCAAAATTTTGCTCCCAGTAATGGTGGAAGAAATACTCATGTCATCTGATCTACATATACATTTTATCACAGTAATATTCTCGACACAAAAAGAAAAGGTCACACTTATGTTTGCACCAAAGCCTAAATGTAAAGTGAACATGGATTACTAAAACCATCCATGTCAAGTTTGGCTAATGCTCTCAAAAGTCAATCCTATTTGTGACAACATATTTGTTTCTTGCTAAGTTTATATATTCAAACTCAACCCTGTTGAAAATATCTAATCCTATCTCTCACTTTATACTTTTCCTGGTTTCATAATGTCTCTATTTATATCAGCTTTCCTACATACTTTCCACAGTTCAACATTGTGACTGACTCTTCAATTGTGCTGACATTTACATTCACACTCTAATCCAAACCCTATTGCTAAGGAACTTTTTTCCAAATCCTATACTCACTCTTGTTCTTAAACCTACTGACTATCTTCCTAATCCTACCCATTATCCCTTTTTGACTGGATGTTCTCTTATACATTCAATAATACAAGGTACAGTGTCTAATGCCATTGTATATCGATCTATCTCAGACATCTGTGCAGAACATAATTCAACGCTAAGTATCACAATCAAGGGCCCATCCCCATTCTGCGCTTCAAATCTTATTTAGATTTCTGTTTTCATACATATATTTCACCTATATATACTTATAAATGTCGCAGGTTCCCAGTACCATTATTCATGCAGCAGAATGATTCCTAATTCAAATTGAACATATTATTAACCCTAACCATACACTGTTCCCTCAATCTAACTTTACAGAAGAGCAGGGACAGGGTTGGTCTTACAATACAGGAATATAGGGGATCTTCCACCTCCTGAGAACCTCAAGGTCCATGCAGAAATGATCCCTGGAGAAGATGTAAACAACTATGAAGGACCTGAGAGAGCAAAAGTCAGCATCCATGGCAAACAACCTGGTCAGGATGAAGGGTTGTTTATGAATCAGCCTCTCTCTTCTTATTTTAGAGAAGATGGACCAAACCAGGTTGGTGTGGAGAGCTGTTCCTAGGTGCCTATGGTTGATATACCATTCTACCTTGTGAAAGTGTCACAGAAAGTAGGGGCAGCCTCCATCTCATGGTCGTCTTGGAAGCAACTGTTAGGACAAAGTGGTTACCAAGGCAGTGATCTGATTCAGTTCCTTAAGGAAGTGACCTCACCTCACTTCTTTGTTGATGGAACTCTCTGAACTTGGTATCCAAGAAGCCAGGCACCAAGAGGCAGTCCCAATCCCAATGGTCTCACTTGTATGGATTTACCAAGAACAGAGTCAGTCATTCTTGGTACCTACTGATGTGAGGACAGCCAAAACCAGGAAAGCTCTGAAGAGGGGCTTTTCCTGAGAAAGTAGGTAGTGGCTCACTGCTGGCTCCTGACAACTTCACAGAGTTGGCCAAGGAGACCAGATCTGAGACAGGACAGGCCATTTCATTGGAACATAGTATGGCCCACCAGTCAGAGGACACTCTGGATAGTCACAGACCTACTTGGGGGAAGGATGTGTCTTTGTGGGAGTGGGTGTGGGTTTGTGGTTTTGTCTCATATTCTGAGAATAGGTAGGAATGGCGGTTTGTTTGGTTTGGAGGGAACTGTTTCTAGTAAGTCATTTGACAAGGCGAGTGTTTCTATGTCTGTTTATACCACTGTGTCCCTGGTTGTAGACATTAGAAAAGAAAATGCATCAATGGGTGAGTCCTGTCTAGTAGAAAGCTTCTCAGCTTTCATCCTGCCCAATTCATGAATGGACTGCGGCTTGACTTATCAATGGGGAACACCTGCTAACTTCTTAAGTTCCTGTTTTCTTCCTGAATTGTGTGCACTCTCCAGAATAGACTCATGGTTTTGTGTCCATGATATGTACCTCCTCAAATCTCTGTGACATGGCCATGTACTGGATAGCTGAAGGGAATGGCGAGCATCTCAGAAAGCTCAGATATCAGTGTGACCAGGAATGCCTCAGTGGAAAAACCCTCCTTTGGACATTTTGCTTACCTATTCTTCTGTTGCCCTGAAAGTCAGGAAGGTCTTTGCATCAGGTGTGTCATGTGGGAGTGTTTTGGTTTTAACTGTGGTCATTTTTGTGGCCGTTGGAAGAGATGACTATGTCCACCTGGGCTTGAACACTTATGTGATTCCCCTTAGAGACTGAGTTCTGGAACTGACCTCAAAGAAGTATTGGCATGTATTGTGTTGGGATTTTAGGAGGCCACGCATGAGAGTCGCACTTGGAAACTGAGATCTAGGCCCAGGGAGGCTTTCGGAAGAGCACTGGAAATTTCAGGAAGGACAACACATGATTTTATTCTTAAAGACTTGGCAGCCATCGTTGCAAGTCAAAACACACATGGACCTCACATTGTGGACCTCAAATGACTGGCTTAATGTGACCTTTTAGCCTGTCTTTGGGAAGCCTTGCCTGTTAGAATTCTCCAGAGCTTTCATTGAAATGAGCTTCTTCTCCATTTTATGGTTCCTGAATGAATTGAAACCCACAGTGCCTTCAACTTCATTCATGAAAAATGCCTAGATAAATATCATTAAAGTTTGGAAATTCCCATCACCTGGTGGCACTGGAGAACCTTTGGGTGTCCTATTGCTGATCATGAGTGTACCAGACAGTGCCTTGATTGACTGGGTTTCATGAAAATGGTATAGAACAGAGATGCCAGTAACTTGGAGCCTGATGAGTAGTCGGCCTAGAGCAGTGGTGTGCAGGTGTGTGTTAAAACATCTGTGGTGGGGTGATGTGGATATGCCATTGGCTTCCAAATGCCTTGTGACTGATATGGTGCAGCCCCCATACCCTTGTATGTAAAGGCATCTTGTTATATGGAGAGGTTGCAGGGCAATGTTTAGAATCAGATTGCTATGGTCAAGGGGGCAAGCTATGTGGGATATAAGCCAGGTTGGTGCATTCTCCTGCAGACCCTTACCCACCACACGTGACAGAACTCCCTCCATCACTGTGTCCCAGTTGAACTTCTCGTATTTTGTGAAGCAAATACCAAACTCCCAGTGCAGCTGCAAGAAACATCACGAAAAGTGGAGGATGACCAAATGGCTTCACAGTCCACACTGGAAGACACTTAGCCCCCAGTGGCAACAGTTTACCTATAAAGAGAGAATTCAGCCCTGCTGCCTCATCTTCATAGGAAAAAAAGAAACCATGTCCTCCAGGTCATATAGATGCAGACCCACCTTTGATGGTCTCACTACAAAGGAAGCTAAAGCTCCTGTCATCAACATATATTTCAGGTGCCCAACCTCAGAGGCAGTTTTTCAAAAAGTCTTTAGGCCAGCAGAGCTCCATGTTTTTGGAGTTTTTACCCTGTCCCTTACTTTTTGAAACTTCTCTACAACCTCGAAGGTTGTGAACTCCTGAGCATTTTCCATTACCGATATGTATTCACAGATTTTCTAACTCTTCTCCTCTAATTGTGTCTTACTTGGGGTGAAGGAAATGTCAAGGCATTGTTCTGAATGAGAGTTGGAAGATTTTTGGGTAGCACATATTTGCCTACACATTGGATTCATTTTCCAATTTTCCATTCGAAATACTGAATCCCTGACTGTCAAGGGTAGAAGGAATTCTTTTTCAAAGAACAGCCTGACACTTACAAGAAACAGCCACCAGGAGACATCCTGTCTGGAAGACATCCTGTAGCCATATGTGTCCCTGAGACATCCTGTGGCCATCTTTCTTCCAGAAACATCCTGAAGTTATCTCACCTTGTGAAGACATCCAGGAACTGCCGATAAGAGAGTTTTCCCACATCCAGCATTTTAATACCCATGTGTGAACAATAAAATTTTGCAGCTTGATCAGAACTCCTGTGTTGCTCTCATCTCTCGTGTCTCTTGTCCCTTCATTCCTCCCCATCTAGGTTTGCTGCCCATGTTGATGTGTCCTGCCGGCCAGGACATCTGGCGCCCACCGACTGGGGCTCAAGCCATTGACTGAGGGGGAACCCCTTCCTCCTGGAAGACATGGTCAACAGGAGCCCGCGATCGTCTCAGCAGACACCACCCGAAGACATATCCAGGAGGAGGGTGGGAATGATGCACGGTGAGTGACCCACCATGTGACAAGCAGTATCGTCACATGATTTGTTTATTTCAGGCCTCAAGGAGTTCTTCAAGACATGGGGGGCACATGTTAAGAAAAAGGAGTTAAAATTTTTCTTTTCACACATAGGAGCATTGTGTCCATGGTTTCCTCTTGAAGGGACCATTGATGGCAAAAATGGCTTAGAGTAGGAGACTGTTTAAAAGATTATTATGAATCCTTTGGCCCAGAAAAAATGCCAGTTCCCACCTTTTCTTACTGGAACTTAATTAATGAAATTCTTAAAAGTTTTCGCTTTGACAATGGTACCTTACAACTTGTCAGGATTGGGGAAGAGATTATGCAAAAGACCTCTCGTCCCTCCTCTGCATGCCCATCATTAGTATAGACATAGACCCTTCTCAGTCTTCCCAGGACCCTGAGAACCTTCCTGGTCCCCCTCAAAATACGACCCTAATTAATAAGGCTCCAATGATTAAAAACCACCTTTATCCAGTTTTAAATCCCAGAGACACATTGACCCCTGGGAAGGACGCTATCTTGGAGAAGGAAGCAGCTCTCTACCATTCAGAAAACCCGCAACCTCTCAGGACCCTGCCACAGCCTACAGGATTTACACATCCACCTCCCTCCTATATCCCTCCTGCCTTTTGTGCTCTGGCCCTTCAGGGGCCAAGTGCCCCCCCAGATATTTTTTCCCTACTTCCCCTACCTAACCTCGCTCCCTTGCCAGCATCCTTCCAACATAGACGGGAAGAGATGCAACTTTTAAAATAATTAAATTCCCTTGACTCTGAGCTCTCTTCATTAGCCTTAGCTATGGAGTCAATGCAAGCTGGCCCACAGCGGTCTAATACAAAGTCGAAGCCACTCCATCGGCCTGTTCTCACCTTCCCAGTCACCACCAGTCAGATAGATAAGCCTGCCCAGGCTGAGGTCAAAGACTTCGATGAGGAACAAGAGGAGGAAGCGGGGGAAATGGATCAAGGAGATCAGGACTCAGAGGATGAGGAGTTCACCCCTGGGCAGGAAGGAACCCAGAGTCTACAAAAAATTAAGCCTATGTTTTCTTGAAAAACTTAATAAGGCTTGTGCTCACTATGGCCCCACTGTGCCCTACACGTTGGCTTTATTGGAAATCCACAGCGCACAATGGCTTACTCCCAATGATTGGAAATTTTTAGACCAAGCTACCTTCAGTGCCGGAGACTTCCTTTTATGGAATGCAGATTTCGAAGACAATGTCGGGAAACTGCTCAAATAATTTTAACTAAGGCCTCCTCTGAATCTGGGACTTAAGTTTAGCTAGTGGGCAATGCGCCTTTTGACACTAAAAATAACAGGCACGTTTCCCTCCTGGACTCTTGGCGCAGACTCAGATGGCTGGTTTTCCTGCTTGGTGACACCTCCCTCAAAAGGCCTCGGCTACCAATTCCCTGGCAAAAATTTGACAAGTGCCCCATGAGCCTTATAGGTAGTTTGTTCCCCGGCTTAACCTAGCTGCGGAATGCTTGCATGAACCAAGCGAAGGTGAAAGCACCTATGTAAAACATCTTGCCTTTGAAAATGCCAACCCAGCATGTCAGGATGTTCTTCAACCACATAAGGATAAAGGGAAACTTTCTGAATTTATTAGACTCTGTGCAGGCGTGGGTGCAGCCCATGCCATGGGTCTCGCTTTAGGGGCCGCCTTTACCAAGGCGTTTCACAATCCTGGCTCACGTACTTGCTTTACTTGTAAACAACCTGGCCATTTTGCATGTGGGTGTCCGACAGGCAAACAAAGCCTAGGAATAGCGTCTCCTCAAACTGGGGCTTAACCGCCCCCAGCTACCCTTTTCCATAGAAGTGGTAAAGGTCATCACTGGGGCAGTGAGTGTAGATCTAAGACAAATGCCCTCAGACAGCCTATTTCTTCCTGCTTCTCGGGAAACTCCCTGTGGGGCCAGCCCCTGGCCACAACATCCCCCAGGACAAACACAGGAGCAATAAGGTTTGTTCCCTCCCAAACTCCCAACCTACCACAAAATCCTTCTCCACAATTGCCTCCCTCCAACTAGCCACCCCAGGCAGCACAAAATTGGACCTCTGTGCCACCATAGTTACAATATTAGACTCAATGCAAGGGCCCCAGATAATACCCACTGGAATTATGGGTCCCCCTCCATCTCATACATGTGCCCTTATTCTTGGAAGAGCCTCCACTACCATACAAGGTGTTCAGGTCTTCGCTGGCATTAATGATAATGATTTCACTGAAGAAATAAAAATACTGGCCACTGCTATTAATGGAGTTGCCGCCATCCCAGCAGGAACAAGACTTGCACAATTAATTCTCCTTCCCTTGGATTCAGGAGGCATTTCCACCACCCAAACCTACCTCGAGGGGCTGCCTTCTTAGGCTTCTCTGATGTGTATTGGGTTCAACCCATTTCTCACAATAGACCCACCCTTACCTTACTTACTGAAGGAAAGGAATTCCAAGGAGTTCTAGATATTGGAGCTGATGCCACAATTATTTCTCAAAAATACTAGCCATCAGGTTGGCCCCTCACTCCATCCTTGACTGACCTTAAAGGGATAGGAAAATAAAAAAGTCCTCTGGTCAGCTCAAGGTCTATTAGCTGCACTGATAAAGATGGTAATAAGTCAACTGTCACTCCTTTCGTTGATTCTGACCTCCCTGTTAACGTATAGGGTGGAGATATTTTGAGTCATTGGAAGTTATTCTCGCCAGTCCCAATTCCATGGTGACTCATCAAATGCTTCCTATGAATTTTGTTCCTGGTACAGGCCTGGGGATACTGAAACAAGAACTGGTGGAGCCTATACAACCCATAAAAAAAACAAATACATGTGGACTTGTGTATTCAGATTTTTAGTGTCGGTCCCTGACCCTCCTGTACCCCATGCAGATAAAATTATTTGGGAGACTCAGACTCCTGTGTTGGTGGATCAGTGGCCCCTTACCCAAGAAAGATTGGAGGCTGCCTCCACGTTAGTGCTGGAACAGCTGGCAGCCGGCCATGTAAAGCCCTCAACCTCACCATGGATTACTCCTATTTTTATTATCAAGAAAAAATCAGGCAAGTGGCGCCTTTTACAATATTTGTGTGCCATTAATAAAGTTATGTGCCCGATGGGAGCACTACAGCCAGGCATTCCCACACCAGTGGCGATTCCAAAAACCTATTGTAAAATGGTTATTGACTTAAAAGATTGCTTTTTTACCATTCCTTTACATCCTGAGGATAGACCCTATTTTGCCTTTAGTCTCCCTAGCATTAATTTTCTGGGCCCTATGCAGAGATTTCAATGGAAGGTTCTTCCCCAAGGTATGGCCAACAGCCCTAGTCTTTGCCAAAAATTCGTTGCTCAAGCAGTAGACCCTGTGAGAGAGCGATGACCACAAAATTATATTTTACATTATATGGATGATTTGTTAATTGCTGCACCTAATACCCATGACCTTAATAATTGTTACTTGGACTTTTACAAAACCTCACTACCTTGGGACTACAGATACCTCCAGATAAGTTTCAAACACAGGACCCTTATACCTATTTGGGCCTTAAACTTCAAGATAATCAGATCCAAATTCCTAAAATACAACTATGTGTGGACCATATTCACACACTTAATGATTTTCAAATATTACTGGGGGATATTCAATTGCTAGGAACATATTTAAAATTACCCACTTGTGTACTTTTGCCCCTTAATGATATTTTGATAGGTGATTCCCACCCCTCCTCCCCTCAAAAGCTTACTCCCGAGGCATGACATGCATTAAACCAAGCCACAGAAGCCATTGCCCAAAAGTTTGTTACACAAATTTCTTATAACCTTCCTCTGGTTCTGGTTATTTTCCACACTCCTCATACACCCACAGGAATATTTTGGCAGCGAGATCCACATTTTAAAAATAAAGGCTGCCCCTTGCTTTTGGTCCTTGTACCCACCACATCCTCCAAGGTTATTACTGTTTATCTTGCTCAGGTAGCTTCTCTTATTTTTAAAGGTCGTTTGCTTTCTCGACAACATTTTGGCAAAGACCCTGATACTATTTTAATTCCATATACTAAGGACCAAACCCTTACTACAATTTTTACTACAGACATGGATGAATGGGATATTGCCCTATCAGGCTTTTTGGGAACAATTCATAACCACATCCCCAATGACCCCCTTTTAAATTTTGTCCAGTTACATCCATTTATTTTTCCCAAAATTACTCAAAAGGCTCCCATTCCTCAAGCCCTTACCTTTTTTACAGACGGTTCCAGTAATGGCCGTGCAGTCTTTGTTGTCAATAACAAGCCTACCACCTTTGATACTGTCTATCAGTCAGCTCAGTTTGTGGAATTGTTCGCCATAACACAAGTTTTTATAAAGTTTTTTGATAATCTTGTTAATATTTATACAGACAGTGCCTACATTGCTCATTCTGTGCCCCTTCTGGAGATTTCACCCACCATTAAGGCTTCTTCCAATTCCCCCTTTCTGTTTCACCAGCTTCAGCAGCTAATTCAGGCCAGAAAACATCCATTTTCCTTAGGACACATCATGACACACTCTGACCTTCTGAGCCCTCTAACACAAGGTAATGCCCAAGCTGATGCAGCAACACGTTCCATCTTTCCAATTTTTGTTGGCTCCATTCAAAAGGCCATGGAGTTACACAATCTTCACCATCTAAATTCCCAGAGCCATCAATTACTTTGGAAAATTACCAGGCAACATGCATGAGAAATAGTAAAAGCATGCCCTGCTTGCACTGTCTCCCTCCCCATTCAACACTTGGGAGTTAACCCCCGAGCATTACTGCCCAATTAGATTTAGCAAATGGATGTTATTCATTTTCCTGAATTTTGAAAAACCAAATATATATACGTTTCTATAGATACCTTCAGCGGCTTTATTTTTGCATCACCACATTCTTGAGAGGCTACCAAAGATGTCCTTTCTCATCTTGTTTCAGCCTTTTTCGTAATGTGTAAACCAATACATATTAAAACAGATAAATGTCCCGCATATACCAGTGCCAAGTTTAAACAGTTTTGTGCTACCTTGCAATTTTGTCATACTACTGAAATTCCATACAACACTCAGGGCCAAGGCATGTGGAACTTGCCCAGCTTACCTTAAAGACTTGGCTATCCCGTCTTTAGGCTTCCGCCCTTGTATTTACCACTCCCAGGGATCGCCTTAACCATGCATTATTTGCCCTTATTTTTCTTACCCTAGACAGTGAAGGCCATTTGGCCACAGACAGACACTGGCATCCTTCATCCAATTCTGTTCGCACACCTGTTATGTGGTGCAATCCCATTACAAATAAATGAAAACGCCCACATCCTATCCTCATCAGGGGATGAGGCTCAGCTTGTGTTTTGGACCAAGAGCAAGCATCCCCAAGATGGTTACCAGAATGCCTGGTTAAACAGGTAAATTACTTACCCCAACCCAGGGACGGAGGCCCTCCCCCTGAGGACAAATTTTCCTCCATTTCAGATACAGCCAACAATCTCTGCGAGGATCCTGCTTAAGGCACTTCTGCTGAACAGGTTTGAACACAGAGGCCTTGGACCTCTAATTTCCAACATCATGGGGTACCTTTTTGCACCCCCCCGTCAATGCAAAGGAGGATTTTGGACTGAGGCTCACACTAGTTGGACCCAGACTGCTGACTGCATGACTAAGGTGACTTACCTCCGTGCCAAGGTTGATCATAATCTCGGAGGAGTTCATCAGCCTAAATGGGTATGTGTTAACAAGCCAAAGATTATTCCCCCTAGTACAAGTAAAGCTCTCCAAAATTGTTCTGCAACTTGTACGCATACCCAGGCGATGCATGTCTCTTGTAATGCGTCGGCTTCACTTTGTGTTAATAAACAGGGAGAACAATTTTTTGAAGCCTCCCTAACTAAAACTCATGCAGCAGGGGTACCACTATTCATTATACCCCCATTCTCTTTGACCATGGAGGAGATGGCAAATACACCAAGCTACAGTCAGCTGGGTGCCAAGGCACTCTCGGAAAACCTTCCTACTGGCCCATTAAGGCCCCTACAGGGGTCTCTGATGGTGGAGGACCCACTTATTCTGTCAAGCATCCTCAGATAATCAAACTTTTGAAACCCCAAATCCCTGAGCTCACATATCATCCCTTAATGTAGCCGAAATCCCAGTTCCCAGGTTTAGATACCAATACATTAGATATTTTGCAAACTACCTTCTCCTAGCTTAATAATTCGAACCCCACCCTTGCTGGTGATTGCTGGCTCTGCATGACAACAGGGGCAATCATGCCTATGGCAGTTCCTATTAATTCTATCATGGACAATGATAATACATGCCAACCCGGATTTCCCTCTAAAGTACAGCCTATAGGCAATTTTACATTATTTCTTTTAGGCGCGATGCAGAATAATACCTATGATATTGATGTTCCACTTACTTCCTTTGCAAATTGCTCAACAGTATAAAATTATTCCTCACCCACCCCATCTCTTTGTCCCTCCAATGGCACAGTTTTTATGTGTGGAGGAAACTCGGCCTTCCCACGCTTCCAGCGAATTGGACCATTGGTTGTGTTCTTGCTTTATTACTCCCTGATATAACTATTGTCCCAGGAGATGAACCTCTACCAATTTCTAGCCTAGACACTTTAGTCAAAAGACATAGGTGGGCAATACAGGCTTTACCACTCATTGCCAGCCTTGGAATAACAGCTGCTGTGGGCACAGGTACAGTGACTTAGGCACGGCTATTCACTCTTACCATCGCCTGTCTCAACAACTTATAAATTATGTACAAACTTTATCAGGAACCATTAAAGATTTGCAGGACCAAATAAATTCCCTGGCAGAAGTGTTCCTTCAAAACAGACGAGGCTTAGATTTGCTGACAGCTAACCAGGGAGGTATTTGCTTAGCCTTAGGGGAACGATGCTGCTTTTATGCAAATAAATCAGGCATAGTACGCATTAAAATTAAGAAGCTTCAAGAAGATCCAGAAAAGAGACAAAGGGAACTATTTGAAAATCCCCACTGGATTGGGCATAATGGATTTCTACCCTACCTTCTTCCCCTATTAGTCCCTTTGTTTGGTTTACTTTTAATGGTGTCCATAGGCCGCTGCATTATAAAGAGGCTGGTACAATTTATTAAAAACAGATTAATATTTTGGTTTCTAAGCCCATACAGGTCCACTATCATGGTCTGGAGATGGAAGACAGCACTGCCAACATTTAAAAGAATGTTCAACCCTTCTCACAGGCTTATTAATTTTACATCCCCACAGATCTCTCTTTCTTACAGAAAACTATAAGTAACAGCTCTGAGCAACCATCTTCTACCCTTGCAATAAGGGTTCGTTCTCCATGGGCCCCTGCGCTTGGGGGAGGACACACCCTTGGAATGAGCACGTTAGGCCATAATAACGGAGGGTCCAGGAAGGACTGCAGGAGGATGGATCCACGGATCCCCAAACACAAGACCTCTGAATGACACGCTCTGGTGCATGGCGGTTGGCATGCTATCCCCTCAAAGACGTCTCCTCCAAAAACATGCCAAAGCCAACACGAAATCTCCTAGAAAAGATGCTCGCTCAAATCAGGAGATATTCTAAGGCATCCTAGAGAAACAGAGCCACTATCACCCCCTAAATCCATGGCCTGTAAGGTATGGTCGAATATTTTATATAACAAAAGGGGAGATGTCAGGGGCTAGAAGGAAGTTCTCCTTCAAAAAATAGACTGACACAAGAAACAGCCCCCTGGGACACAACCTGCCTGGGAGACATCCCACAGCCATCTATCTCCTTTTGACATCCGGCTACCATCTGTCTACCTGAAACATCCTGAGGTTATCTCACCCTGTGAAGACATCCAACAACTGCTGATAAGAGAGCTTTCCCATCCGCAGCATATAAATACCCTCTGAGAATAATAAAAGTTTGCAGCATGATCAGAACTCCTGTCTTGCTGTCATCTCTCGTGTCTCTTGTCCCTTCATTCCTCCCCAACTAGGATCGACACCCAAGTTGATGTGTCCTGCAAGCCGGGCCATCTGACACTAACCCATACCCTCCTAGACTCTGATGACAAATCCTAATATGATGGAGAAAAATAACCCAAACAGAATAGAAATACAAGCAGTTCAGAGGAGGCATGGTGTATAGTTGCACTTGCCTTTTGCATGATATAGGGTAGGTGTTATAAATCTAGTTAATTTTTAATTGAAATAGTTCTCCATGTGTTTTTAAAGTTAACAAATATGTGAATTCCTGTCTCCCTTTCTCTGTAGCCGATTCAGCACATGTATTTTTATATGCACATATAGAATCCTACCTGGTATCAGATGTACATTCTTGTGAGGTGGCTGACTTGGAAGATACAAATTGTGAGAAGAGATCACTCCTCCTAAACGCTATTGGAACAGAAAATTCAACCTATGGGTGAGCCTCCTAGTAGAACAACATTATACATAAATCCATGTTCAGTAAATTAAATATTTTTGCATCTGTGGATGATATATACTTCATGATGAATTTCGATTGGCATATATATTGCTACATTTTATTGTCTGGGTGTGTGTGTTGTGTGTGTGTGTGGGGGGGTGTGTATATATATATATATATATATATATATATATATATATATATATATATATATACACTCTCCAAATATTTCAAAATATGAAATATATGTGTCTTACATATACTACCTAAATTCATTCATGTTCATGTATGTGGATTTATAATCAACTTTTCACAATATTATTCTCAGAAATATTCATCCACCTGAATTACATATTTGTTTTCTAGTACTGAAAACTAACTTCAGTGAGTGGTGCATACAATCCTAATATTTCTACAGTAACTGACCCAGTTTAACATCAATGCAACTAGATTCCTCTTGGATATGATGTCTATGTTGAAGTTCATTTTATTCAACACTGGTACATTACTATTTGTTCAGTTTATACACATCATAGGATATATATTTCATCAACAACTTCAATAATTTATAGGATTTTGATTCACTTTCAATCATTTCCTGATTCAGAACACATGTATTCCTCCAGGTTACTTGATTGTTTTTTCATGAGACTTCTTTCCAAACGCTTTTTTTTTCGATTTCCATAATCATTTTGAAGAAAAACTGACACACTCTTCATGATAAACCATAACCCTAATATTACCATTAGATGTATTTCTGGTTGGAATGAATGATTGCATATAAATATACGATTTTCTGTTTATTTTCAGATATCAATTCAATCGAATATTTAAAGTTGGAACAAGTTATAATATTTAATCACAGTATCGTCTATTCATAAATTATCTCTATGTTCATAGACACAGAGTAAATCTATTTGTAACCCCAATACTAATTTTTTCATCTTCAAAATGTTGCTCCCAGAAATGGTGGAAGAAATACTCATGTCACCTAATCTACATATACATTTTATCACAGTAATATTCTGGACACAAAAAGAAGAGGTCACACTTATGATTGTATCAAAGCCTAAATGAAAAGTGAGCATAGATTACTGAAAACATTCATGTCCAGTGTGCCTAATGCTCTCAAATGTCAATCCTATTGGTGACTACATATTTGTTTCTTCTTAAGACTATATTTTGAACCTCAACCCTGTTGCAAATGTCTAATCCTATCACTCAATTTATACTTTGCCTGATTTCCTAATGTCTCTATTGATGTCTGCTTACCTAAATATTTTCCCCAGTTCACCATTGTGACTGACCCTTCACGTGTGCTGACATTTACATTCACTCTCTACCCGATACACTATTGCTAAAGAACTTTTGGTCCAAATTCTGTACTCAGTCTTCTTCTGAAACTTATCGAATATCTTCCTAATCCTACCGACTATCCCTGTTCTAGTGGATGTTCACTTCTACATTCAATCATCCAAGGTACAAGGTCCTATGCCATTGATTATCGTTTTATCTGAAACACCTGTGCAGAACGTATATCAAAGCTAAGTATCCCAGTCAATAGCGCAATGCCCTTCTGGGCTTCAAATCTTACCTAGATTTTTGTTTTCATACTTATATTTCACCTATATATTCTTATAAATATCACAGGTTCCCAATACCATTATTCATCAATTAGAATAATTCCTAACCCAAATCAAACCTGTTATTAACCCTAACCATACACTGTTCCCTCAATCTAACTTTACAGAAGAGGAGGGACCAAGTTGGTCTTACAATACAGGAATGTAGAAAATCTTCCACCTGTTGTAAAACTCAAAGGTCCATGAAGAAGTGATCCCTGGAGAACATGTAGGCAGCCATGAAGGACCTGAGAGAGCAAACGTCATCTTCCATTGCAAACAACCTGGTCAGGATGAAGGGTTGTGTCTGAATCAGCCTCTCTGTTCATAATGTAGAGAAGATGGACACAAACAGTCCTGTTTGGAGAGCTGTTCCTGGGGGCCTATGGTTCATATACCATTCTAACTTGTGAAAGTGTCACAGGAAGTAGGAGAAGCCTCGATCTCATGGGACCCTTGGAAGCAACTGTTAGGACAAAGTGGTTGCCAAAGCAGTGACCTCATTCAGTTCCTGAAGGAAGTGACCTCACCTCACTTCCTTGGTCATGGAACTCTCGGTACTTGGGATCCAGGAAGCAAGGTACCAAGAGCCTGTCCCAGTCCCAGTCCCAGTGGGCTCACTTGTTTGGATTTACCAAGGTCAGAGTCAGTCTTTCATGGTACCTACAGATATGAGGATGGCCAACTGCCAGGAAAACTCAGAAGAGGGGCCTTTCCTGAGAAAGCAGATAGTGGCTCACCGCTGGCTCCTGACAAGTTCACAGAGTTGGTGATTTCCGGGGATCATAAGTTGGCCCACCAGTCAGAAGACACTCTGGATAGTCACAGACATACTTTGTAGAAGGTGGTGCCTCTGTGGTTGTCGGTGTGGGTTTGTGGTTTTGTCTCATGTTCTGAGAATAGGTAGAAAAGGCGGTTTGTTTGATTTGGAGTGAACTGTTTATAGTAAGTCGTTTGGCAAGCAAGAGTTTCTATGTCTGTGTATCCCACTGTGTCCATGGTTTTAGACATTAGAAAACAGAATGCATCAATTGTTGTGTCCTGTCTAGTAGAAAGCTTCCCAGCATTCATCCTGCCGAATTTATGAATGGATTTCAGCTTGCCTTATCGATGAGCAACATGTGGTATCTTCCAAAATTCCTGCATTCTTCATGAATTCTGGCTACTCTCCAGAATAGGCTCATGGTTTTGTGTCCAAGATATGTAGCAGTTCCAAGCCCTGTGACATGGCCATGTACTGGATAGCTGAAGGAAATGTCGAGCATCTCAAAAAACTCAGATATAAGTGTGACCATGATAGTCTAAGTGGAGAAACCCTGCTTTGGGCCTTTTGCTTACCTATTGTTCTGTTGCGCTGAATGTCAGGAAGGTCTTTGCCTCAAGACATTCGTTTGTGAAGCCTGAAGAAAACAGGTTCAAATGGAAATGAATGGACATCACCTGTGGATCTTTGCTTAATTCCTTTGGAAATGGAAGTGTCTGAATCAGCCTCTTGGCCCTGTGTGAGGCCGTGGCTTAGATTCTCAACCCCTGAAGAATCTAAAGAAACATCACATGTGTGCATCCAAAACAAAAATGGCCAAAAGTGCAGTTATTATGGATGAAGTCTCTCCCCATTCTCTGTGAGGTTCCTGACCTCCATCAAGTTAGAATAGGGATCCTTTGGGCCAAATCATTTCTTCAAAGCCCTAAAGAGGCTTGCCCATAATTGCTTGAATTTTCCCGTGACTACAATTCACATAAAGAATCCAAACTGCACAGTCAATACGCCTCAAATTGGAGAAACAGAGAAGTATTAACAGCAGGCCTATATGAACACTCCTGGTTCACAGGAGTGGTGTCCAGGCCACCCTGAATTTAGGCAAATTAGGGCAAGAGAGATTATTTAGGAGACTGTCTTGAGCTTCGCCCCTCGTGGAAAATTCCAACGATAGGTAATGATGAGTGTCTATATAAAAGAACATGAGGGCCATGTGGGAGTGTTTTGGTTTTAATTGTGGTTGTTAGTGTGGTGGTTGGAAGAGATGACTGGGTCCACCTTGACATGAACTCTGGGGTTTTTTCCCTTAGAGACTGAGTTCTGGAACTGACCTCAGAAAAGTATTGCCATTAATTGTGTTGGGATTTTAGGAGGCCATGCATGAGAGTCGCCCTTGGAAACTGAGATCAAGGCCCAGGGTGGCTTTCAACAGAGCACTGGGAATCACAGCCAAGATATCACAAAATTTTCTTCTGAAAGACTTGGCAGCCATAGTTGAGAGTCAAAAGACACATGGACCTCACATTGTAGAACTCAATGGGCCTGGCATCATTTGACCTTTTGGCCATTCTTTGGGAAGCATTACCTGTGAGATTTCTCCAGAGCTTTCATTGAAATGAGCTTCGTCAAGATTAATGGTTCTGGAATAAACTGAAACTCACAGTGCCTCCAACGTCATTGTTGAAATATGGCTAGAAAAATACCATGAAATTTTTGAAATTTTCATGACCAGCTGGCACAGGAGAACCTTTGGATGTCCTGTTGCTGATCATGAGTAAAACAGACAGTGCCTTGATTGACTGGTTTTAATAAAAATTGTGTAAAACAGAGATGCCAATAAATTGGAGCCTGATGATTAGTGGGCCTAGAGCATTGGTAGGCAGGTGTGTGATAAAACATCTGTAGTGGGGCCATGTGGATCTGCCATTGGCTTCTAAATGGCGTGTGACTGACATGATGCAGCCAGCAGTCCCTTCTAAGTAAAGGCATGTTGTTATATGGAGAGGTTTCAGGGCAATGTTCAGAATCGATTTGCTATGGTCAATGGGGAAAGCTATGTGATATAGAATCATGGTTGGTGCATTCTCCTGCAGAAATTGAAATACCACATGTGACAGAACTCCCTGCTGCACTGTGTCCCAGTTGAACTCCGTGTATTTCATGAAGCAAATACCAAACTCCCATTGTAGCAGCAAGAAACACCATGAAAATTGGAGGATGAACAAATGGCTTCACAGTCCACACAGGGAGACACTTAGAACACAGTGGCCACAGTTTACCTACAAAGATCAAATTCAGGACTGGTGTCTCATGTTAATTGGAAAATAAGAAACTATGTTTTACAGGTCACATAGGTGCAGACCCAGCTTTGATGATCTCAGTACAAAGGAAGCTAAAGCTCCTGATAACAACATATGTTTCAAGTGCCCAACCTCAGAGGCAATTTCTCAAGAAGTCTTTAGGCCAGCAGAGCTCCATGTTTATGGAGTGTTCACCCTGTCCCTTACTTTTGGAAACTCCTGTACCACCTTCAAGGTAGTGAACTCCTTAGCATATTACATTCCAGATAAGTATTCACTGATTTTCTAATTCTTCTCCTCTAATTATGTCTTACTTGGGGCGAAGATAATGTCAAGCCATTGTTCTGGAGGAGTGGGAAGATTTTGTGTGGCACATATTTGCATACACATTGGATACATTTTCCAATTTTCCATTCGAAATACTGAATCCCTGACTCTAACCCCTACCATACTAGACTCTGACTACTAATCGTAATATGATAGAGAATAATAACCAAAACAGAATAGAAATACAAGCAGTTCAGAGGAGGCATGGTGTATAGTTGGAATTGCCTTTTGCATTATATAGGGTAGGAGTTATAAATCTAGTCATTTTTTTGTTGAAATAGTTCTCCGTGTGTTTTGAAAGTTAACAAATATGTGAATTCCTGTCTCCTTTTCTCTGTAGCCTATTCAGCACATGTAATTTTATATGCACATATAGAATTGTACCTGGTATCACACGTACATTTTTGTGAGGTGACTGACTTGGCAAATACAAATTGTGAGAAGAGATCACTCCTCCTAAATGCTGTTGGAACTGAAAATTCAACCTATGGGTAAGACTCCTAGTTGAACAACATTATACATAAATCCATGTTCAGTATATGAATATTTTTGGGTCTGTGGATGATATGTATTTCATGATGAATTTCGATTGGCATATATATTGCTAGTTTTTAATGTCTGTGTGTGTGTGTGTGTGTGTATATATATATATATATATATATATATATATATATATATATATACTCTCCAGATTTTTCAAAATATGAAATATTTGTGTCTTATTTTGCACTCCCTAAATTCATTCATATTCATGTATGTGGATTTATAATCCACTTTTTAAAAAATTATTCTCAGAAATATTCATCCACCTGAAATACATATTTTTTCCTAGTACTGAAACAGTTTTCAGTAAATGGTGCATCCAAATCCTAATATTTCGGCATTGCAAGATGGCTGTGAAGACAGTGTATCACACCCAGTGTACCCTGCCACAGCGCAAGTTAATAACGAGTTAGAGCAATGAAAAACTATCTTGTTAGGATCTTACAGGAAAATGGGTGTTTGCCGAAAACTAGAAGAATGATTTCCACCACCGAGGTCCGGTAATTGAATCTCAAACACAAGCCACTTGTGCAACTGGAGATCCATTCTGATTGATCCGCGTGACCTGCCCTGTGTCTACAAATGGTGAGGCACCACCGAGAAGCGACCAGCAAGCAGGGAGAAACGTTGCTGCGGATTCTGTGGAATCCTGCTGGCTGAGCATACACTGAGCCCCCAGCTGAATTCGGGATTTCAGACGGGGAAGTTAGCAGTACATTTCTATGCCCCAAAGCGGAAACTCCACAAAGGAAACCAACAGCCACCATCTTGGAGAGCTGAAGTAACCACCACCACTCCCTGACAGATTGCAAGAATAAAACAGGTGTGTGTTTCTCAGCTCATCTCACATACAGAGGGGAATTCGCATAAAATATCTCCTAGGCTTTTGGGGGAGGGATAATAAGAGCAAGTCTGCATAAAGACTGGGGAAAACTAGAGGCACCTGACCTTCATCTCCCCTTCCCATCAGCGGCAAAAATGAAACTTGTCTAGCCAGTGCGGGGCGATGGGCAAGCGAAAAAAATTAAAACAATAGAGTTCCAGGGTTCCCAATTGACACCCTCCCCACCCAACAAACGGCAGACCCAGAGAACAGTTTGAGCTGCCGAGAAGCATCACTCAGGAGAAATCTGGTCTAGCAGGAGAAATCAGGACCAGCAGGATAAACCAGGGGACTAGAGGCCAGGCCCTCCTGACTGGTTGGCTGGAGAACGCCGGCCCACTGCCAGTGTGACTGGGCAACTGGAGACCACCTTCCTGCTGGCGCCAGCGAACCTGCTGACGCTATGTCTTGACGGCTGGAGAACGCGCGCCTGCCGGCGACCGAACGCGCAACTGTGTGGCTAGAGATCACCCACTAGCCGAAGACAGACCACAAGCTGCCCGCCCTACTGGGTGGCTGGAGACTGCCGGCCTGCCAGCGACCGGGAGCTGAAACCAACCAGAGACAATCCAGTCCACCCACCCAATTCGGACACTCCGGCAAGGAGCCTGGGGCCCACCACAGCAGAGAGGTGACATCACTGGAGCTCGGCCGTCAGAATTCCTTAACAGTGGAATCCACTTAAGCAGGCATAGTCTACCAACACAAAGGAGAGAAAACAGAGATATATAAACCCATAACAAATTTATAGAAGAGAGCAGAAACACAGCAATCAAATAGAGCTGGAAAATGACGTGAACATCATGAAAAAACAAGGGAAAACAAGGTGTACAAACAATGAAGGACAACGTAATACTACAAGAGAACCTAGAAGCATCAGAAACAGGGATAGAGAAAAAAATTAAGTCATACCTAACTCAGATGGAAAGGAATAAGAGAGAAGACATGAGGCAGCAAGTCTAAGGATAAAAGTATATTTTGAAAATGAATTAAACAAACAAATTCAAATGGCAAAGAACAAGCTTTACCAGGAGATAGAGATCTTTTAAAAAATCATACAGTAATTCTAGATATGCAGGAAACTATAAACCAAATTAAAAACTCAAACAAGAATATTACAAATAGACTAGATCAAGTAGAAGTCAGAACATCAGATAATGAAGACAAAGTTTGTCAACTTGAAAAGAATATAGTCAACACAGAAAACATGCTTAAATCCCATGAGCAACTATTCAAGAGATATGGGATGTCATAAAAAAAACAAAATTGGGAGTCATCGGGATAGAAGAAGGCATAGAAATTCAAACCGAATGAATGAACAACATATTAAATGAAATAATTCTAGAAAACTTCCCAGAGATGAAAGATGGAATGGATTGCCATATCCTGGAAGCCTACAGGACCTCAAACATTCAAAACCATAATAGACAAACTCCAAGACATATAATTATGAAGATAGCCAACATACAGAACAAGGAGAGAATATTAAAAGCTACGAAAGAAAGTAGGCAGATAACATTCAGGGGTAAACCAATAAGGTTAACAATTGATTTTTCATCACAGACTTTGAAAGCGAGAAGATCTTTGAACAATGTATTTCAAACACTGAAAAATAATGGATTCCAACCAAGAATACTGTATCCAACAAAATTAAGCTTCAGATTTGACAATGAAATTAAGTCCTTCCTGATAAATAAAAGCTAAAAGAATTCGCAGACAGAACACCAGCACTGCAAAGCATTTTGAGCAAAATACTACAAGAAGAGGAATTGAAAAATAGTGCCCAAAACTAACAGCGGGAGGTATCTCAGTAAAGGGGTAAGAAAAAAACCAAAAAGTAAAAACTACCCAAATTAAAATAAATAAATAAATAAACATGACTGGAAGTACAAATCATATTTCAATTGTAACCTTAAATGTTAAAAATCTAAACTCACCAATCAAGAGACATAGGCTAGTAACCTGGATCAAAAAAATAAATCCAACAATATGCTGCCTTCGAGAGACTCATATGAAAGGTAAAGACATACACAGGCTGAAAGTGAAAGGTTGGGAAAAATCATACCACTCATATGGCCCTCGGAAGCAAGCAGGAGTGGCCATACTCATATCATATAAAATCAACTTCAAACCTACGTTAATCAAAAGGGATAAAGTAGGACACTATATATTGTTAAAAGGAACCATCCACCAACAAGACATAACAATTATCAATTGGTATGCACCAAACAATTGAGCTGCAACGCTCATAAAACAAACTTGCCTCAAGTTCAAGAGTCAAATAGACTACAACACAATAATTATGGGTGACTTCAACACACCGCTCTTGCCATTAGACAGATCCTCTATAAAAAACTGAATAAAGAAACTATAGAATTCAACAGCACAATCAATAACCTTGACGTAACCGACATATATAGAATACATCAACCATCATCAAGTGGATACACTTTATTCTCAGCAGCACATGGATCCTACTCCAAGTTAGACCATATATTATGCCATTGGGCAACTCTTAGTAAATATAAAGGCGTGGAGAAAATACCATGCACCATATCTGATCATAACGGAATGAAACTGGAAATCAATGATAAAAGAAGGAAGGAAAAATCCTACATCACATGGAAAATGAACAATATTCTACTGAATGATCAATGGGTTACAGAAGATATAAAGGAGGAGATAAAAATATTTTTAGAATCAAATGACAATACAGACACATCATACTGGAATCTATGGGACACAAAGAAGGCAGTTTTAAGAGGGAAATTCATTTCTTGGAGTTCTTTCCTCAAAAAAAAAAATAAAACAACAAATAAATAAACTCACAGTACACATCAAAAACCTAGAAAAGGAAGAGCAAAACAACAGCAAATGTAGTAGAAGACAAGAAATAATTAAAATTAGAGCAGAAATCAACGAAATTGAAACAAAAAAAAACATTGAAAAAATTGATAAAACTAAAAGTTGGTTCTTTGAAAAAATAAATAAGATTTACAGGCCCTTAGCCATGCTAAGGATGAGAAGAAGAGAGGGAACTCAAATTACTAACATACGGAATGAAAAAGACAATATCACAACAGACAGTACACAAATACAGAAGATAATTAGAAAGTATTTTGAAACCCTATATTGCAATAAAATAGAAGATAGTTAAAATATCGATAAATTTCTTAAGTCATACGATCTGCCCAGATTCAGTCAGGAAGACACACACAATTTAAACTGACCAAAAACAAAGGAAGAAATAGAAGAAGCCATCAAAATACTACCAACCAAAAAAAGCCCTGGACCTGATGGGTATAGAGCAGAGTTCAAAAAAACCTTCAAAGAAGAATTAATACCAATAGTTTTCAAGCTATATCAAGAAATAGAAAAATAAGGAGCTCTTCCAAATTCATTCTCGGAGTCCAAAATCACCCTGATCCCAAAACCAGACAAAGACACTTCAAAAAAGAAAACTACAACCAATATCTCTAATGAACTTGGATGCAAAAATTCTCAATGAAATCCGTGTGAATTGAATCCAAAAGCATATCAAAATAGTTGTGCACCATGATCAAGTAGGATTCTTCCCTGGAATGCAAGGCTGGTTCAATATACGGAAATCAATAAATGCTATTCACCACATCAATAGACTTAAGGACAAGAGCCATATGATCATCTCAATAGATGTAGTAAAAACATTCGACACAGTTCAGCATCCCTTTATGTTCAAAACACTAGAAAAACTAGAAATAACAGGAACTTAACTCAACATTGTAAAAGCTATATATGCTAAACCTCAGGCTAGGATCATCCTAAATGGAGAAAACTGAAGGCATTCCCTCTGAAATCTGGAACAAGACAGGGATGCCCTCTATCACCAATTTTATTCAATTTAGTTCTTGAAATACTAGCCAGAGAAATTAGACAGAAAAAAGAAATTAAAGGCATAAAAATAGGAAAAGAAGAACTTGAATTATCGCTATTTGTGAATGACATGGTAATATATTTAACAGACCCAAAAGGGTCTACAAAGAAACTGCTAGAGTTAATAAATGAAGGATATAAAACCAACACGCATAAATCAAAGGCATTCCTGTATATCAGCAACAAAACTTCTGAAATGGAAATGAGGAAAACCACTCCATTCACAATATCCTCAAAGAAAATAAGATACTTGGAAATCAACCTAACAAAAGAGGTGAAAACCACAGAACCCTAAAGAGAGAGATAGAAAAAGATCTTAGAAGATGGAAAAATGTACCCTGTTCATGGATAGGCAGAACTAAATTCATCAAAATGGCGAAATTACCCAAAGTTCTATACAGGTTTAACGCAATGCCAATCAAAATCCCAATGGCATTTCTTGTAGAAATGATAAAGCAATCATGAAATTCATATAGAAAAACAAAAGACACAGAATAGCAAAAGAAATTCTAAGCAGGAAGTGTGAATCGGGAGGTATACCGATACCAGAGTTCAAACTTTACTACAAAGCAATAGTAACAAAAACAGTGTGGTACTGGTAGGAAAACAGGCAGGTGGACAAATGGTATAGAATGGAGGACAGAGAAACCAATCCACAAAATTACAACTTTCTTATATTTGATAAAGTGGCTATAAACATGCAATGGATGAAGGATAGCATCTTCAACAAATGGTGCAGGGAAAATTAGAAATCCATATGCAACAAAATGAAACTGAATCCCGTTCTCTCACCATGCACAAAAGTTAAATCAAAATAGATCAAGGAGCTAGATATCAAATCAGAGACACTGCGTCTCATAGAAGAAAAAGTTGGCTACGATCTATATACTGTGGGGTCAGGCTCCAAATTCTTTAATAAGACATCAATAGCCCAAGAGTTAATAACAAGAAAAAAACAAATGGGACTTACTTAAACTAAAAAGTTTTTTTCTCAAGAAGAGAAACAATAAGAGAGGTAAATAGAGAGCCTACATCCTGGGAACAAATTTTTACCCCTCACACTTCAGATAGAGCCCTAATATGCAGAATATACAAAGAACTCAAAATATTAAACAATAAGATAACAAATAACCCAATCAACAAATGGGCCGAGGACCTAATCAGACACTTCACAGAGGAGGACATACAATCAATCAACAAGTACATGAAAAAATGCTCACCATCTCTAGCAGTCTGAGAAATGCAAATCAAAACCACCTTAAGATACCATCTTACTCCAGTAAGATGAGCAGCCATTATGAAGTCAAACAACAATAAGTGTTGGCGAGGATGTGGGGAAAAGTGTACACTTGTACACTGCTGGTGGGACTGCAAATTGGTGAGGCCAATTTTGGAAGAAGTATGGATATTCCTGGGAAAGCTGGAAATGGATCCACCATTTGACCCAGCTATCACCCTTCTTGGACTGTTCCCTGAGGATCTTAAAAGAGCGTACTATAGGGATACTGCCACATCAATGATCATAGCGGCACAATTCACAATAGCTAGACTGTGGAACCAACTTAGATGCCCTTCAATAGATTAATGGATAAAAAATGTGGCATCTATACACAATGGAGTATTACACAGCACAAAAATGACAAAATCATAGAATTTGCAGGGAAATGGATGGCATTAGAGCATATTATGTTAAGCGAAGCTAACCAGTCCTTAAAAAATAAATGCCAAATGTCTTCTCTGATATAAAGAGAGCAAATAAGAGCAGAACAGGGAGGAAGAGCATGAGGAAAATATTAACATTAAACAAAGACGAATGGGGGGGAGAGAAAGGGAGAGAGAAGGGAAAGCTTATGAAAATTGTAGGAGACCCTCAATGTTACACAAAATCGCATATAAAATGTTGTGAGGGGAAGTGGGGGGGAAACAATGGAGAGAATTGAACAATAGCAGATGAGGTAGAGAGGGAAGATGGGAGGGGAGGAGAGGGTGGATAGTAGGGGATAGGAAAGGTAGCAGAATAAAACAGTCACTAATATGCCATTATGTAAAAGTGTGAATGTGTAACCGATGTGATTCTACAATTCGTATTTGGGGAAAAAATGGGAGTTCATAACCCAATTGAGTCAAATGTATGAAAGATGATATATCTTGAGCTTTGTAATGTTTTGAACAACCAATAAAAATAAATAAATAAATAAAGGTTTAAAATTTAGTGGGAAGAAATCAGCTAAAAATGCGTTCAGATGTATTCATTTTGCTATGCAGAAACTTTGTTTTGTGTAGTTGTAAATATCACAAATTTATTTTACCAGAAAATGCACATAAATTGAGATGAAAGGATAATTCACCTATCTTCATGAAAAATTCATAGCATTTTCTACACTTTTCATACTTCATTTTTTTCGTGAATATTTTGACATGGACAAGGTCTAGTCTTAGGCTATTCTTCCAGAATACTACCTCATCTGACAAGTTCGTACAATGTGTTGGATTGTTCTTTTCATCTTTTATTTAATAGTTTCTAGCTGATAATGTGTATTTTTCTTATCTTTATTTGGACATTATCTTTGCATTTTATGTTTTACTGCGGAAGAGACTCATCAAAAGCTCTTTATTATATGTATCAACAATCAAACATTTAGAGCATGCAATTATTCTTAATTTTGCATGAAAATAAATTTGTACCATTTTTCTTATAAAGATGTAGTATTAATGTCCTACTGTAATAAGTAACTACTTACAAGAAGAATTAAACAATTGACTTTATATCAATTATGAACATGAAAAGTACTAAAATAAGTATTTGGCAATTAATACACAATTGATAGAAATTGAAATCACAAGAACGCCATTTAAAATGTCAGTGCATATGGTCCTTAAATAATAGGTTGTTCAAATAAAATTTCTCTAATTCATAAGAGTTAATATGCCATATTACAGCTTAATGTGATATAAAACCTTAAATTATCAGTATTGATAAATAAGAATGATACTTTTTTACTTAAATATGTTTATTTGATTTTCACTGTAAGATGTTAATTATGGAAGAATTGAGAATTAAGAAAGACTTGGTCTATATTATTTCTAACAGGAAAATCAAAGTACTTTTAAATATATATGTATATATATATAATATATGTAATGCATATGCATGAATATAGATACATATGTGTAATAAATGTATTGTAATATATCTATCAGGTGATTATAATTTTTAATTTTCTCAAGAAAAAAATGACTATAAAAAACAGTCATAAACTTAAATTTCATAGCATACTACTGTTTGTAATGACATGAGAGAAAAATAGATATGGAGGGGAAACGAAAAAGGAAGGGAGAGAAGGGGGAAAATGGGGAAGAAAGTGAGTAAAGAAGAGGGACATGAGTGTATGATGTTAAGATAAAAGTGGAGGGGCTGGGTTTGTGGCTCAGTGGTAACATGCTTTTCTAGCATGTGTAAGGCACATGGTTCTATTCTCAGCACCACATACAAATAAACAAAATGAAGGTCAATCAACAACTGAAAAAATAAAAAATAAAAAAGAAGAAATATTACGAAAATTCCAAGCTTTGATGAATGTTAAATAAAAAAAATTATGTTACATAGCCTTATGTAATTTTAGACTATCCAAAATAGTCACTAAATGTTAGATTATTAGTGCTATAACTAAAAATCCATTGATCTTTCCTCTACATTCTGTGGCATGCTAGTGCTAAAATAAATTGTATTATTAATCCCCCCCAAAATCCTAATATTTCTACAGTAACTGACCCAGTTGAACATCAATGCAAGTAGACATGATGTGCATTTTGACGTTCATTTTTATTCAACACTGGTACATTACTATTTCTTCAGTTTATGCACATCATAGCATATATGTCTCATCAAAATTTCGCAAATTTATAGGCATTTGTTTCACTTTCAATCACTTCCTGCTTGAGAACACATGTATTCCTCCATGTTTCTTGACTGCTCTTTTCATGAGACTTCTTTCCAAACACATTATTTTCGATTTCCATTATCACATTTGAAGCAAAACTCACAAACCCGTCACAATAAACCATAACACTAATATTACCATTAGATGTGTAACTGGTTGGAATGAATGGTTCTATATCAATATAAGATTTCTTACTTAGTTTCAGATATCAATTCAATCCATTATTTAAAGTGGAACCAGTTATATTATTTATTCACAGTACAGTCTATTCACGAATTATCTCTATATTCATAGACACAGGTACACCTCTTTGAACCCCCAATACTAATTTATACGTCCTCAAAATATAGCTCCCAGAAATGGTGGAAGAAATACTCATGTCACCTGATCTACATATACATTTTATCACAGTAATATTCTGGACACAAAAAGCAAAGGTCACACTTATGATTGTACAAAACCTAAATGGAAAGTGAACATGGATTACTAAAAACATCCATGTCCAGGTTTCCTAATGCTCTCAAATGAAAATCCTATTGGTGACTACATATTTGTTTCTTCCAAAGATTATATATTCAAACTCAACCATGTTGAAAATGTCTAATCCTGTCACTCACTTTATACTTTGCCTGATTTTGTAATGTCTCTATTGATATCTGCTTTCCTACATATTTTCCCCAGTTAATCATTGTGACTTCCTCGTCACATGTGCTGATATTTACATTCACTCTCTTAGCGATACAGTACTTCTAAAGAACTTTTGTTCCAAATCCTACACTCATTCTTCTTCCTAAATTTACCGAATATCTTCCTAATTCTACCGACTATCACTTTTTGACTGGATGTTCTCTTCTACATTCAATCATCCAAGGTGAAAGGTCCTATGCCATTGTATATCGATTTATCTGAAACATCTGTGCAGAATGTAATTCAACGCTAAGTATCCCAATCAAGGGACAAATGACCTTCTGGGCTTCAAATCTTACTTAGATTTCTGTTTTTGTACATATATTTCACCTCTATATTCTTGTAAATATCACAGGTTCCCAATACCATTATTCATGCAGCAGAATGGTTCCTAACCCATATCGAACATGTTAATAACACTAATCATACACTGTTCCCTCAATCTAACTTTGCTGAAGAGCAGCGACAGTGTTGATCTTACAATACAAGAATGTATGGGATCTTCCACCTGCTGAGAACATCAAAGGTACGTGCAGAAATGATCTCTGGAGAAGATGTAGGCAGCTATGAAGGACCTGAGAGAGCAAAAGACATCTCCATGGCAAACAACCTGGAAGGATGAAGGAATGTGTCTGAATCAGCCTCACTCTTCATAATGTAGAGTAGACCAAACCAGGCCTGTGTGGAAAGCTCTTCCCAGGTGCGTATGGTTGATATGCCATTCTAACATATGAAATTGTCACAGGAAGTAGGGGCAGCCTCCATCTCATGGAACCCTTGGAAGCAACTGTTAGGACAAAGTGGTAGCCAAGGCAGTGACCTCATTCAGTTCCTGAAAGAAGTGACCACACCTCACTTCCTTGGTGATGAAAGTCTCTGAACTTGGGATCCAGGAAGCCAGGCACCCAGAGCCATTACCAATCCCAGTCCCAGTGGTCTCAGTTGTTTGAATTTACCAAAGACAGAGTCAGTCTTTCTTCTTACCTGTTAAGGTCTGTAAACAAGTCAGATTGGCACCTGTTATTTTGCTGGAGAAATGTTAGAGTCTGTAAACAAGTCTGGATGGCGCCTGGCAAAATGCCAGAGGGAGTGGTTTGTGAAGTAACAAAAGCGAGCCATTAAGTGTGAAGATTCCTTATTGGTTGACTGCTGTATCTATTTTATGCTAATGAGATAGGCTGTGTAAAATGTATAAATATCGCTCAGATCTTACAATAAACGGCTCTCATTCCTGCTGCATCAACATACACAAGTTATTCGTCACCCCCCAGGTTATTCTGCTGCAGCGGGACTGCGGCAGATGGTGGCCCGTTACGGGGAGCCCTGGGACACTCACGGGTAAGGGTCGAAAAAAGCTTTCTGTCCATAGATAGGACGGGAGCAATCTGCTCGTCCCTAGGCAGATAGGGCGATAGGAAAAATGACCATTTCAAGAAAATGGAGAAGATTGATGCAGTATGTTTGTGTCTTGTTTTGTCTTGAAATGTTGTATTGTCTTTGTGATGAAAATATGGAAGGGATGAGAAGTAAATTGATAAGAGAAAAAGGCACCCCAGTGGAACCAAGAATAGTTAGGGCATGTGTTGATAAAAGCCCAGAAACTCTAGTCAGAAAGAAAAAGAAAGTTCAGAAGAAGAAGGATTATCAGGAAAAAAGTTGCAGCAAAAGGCTATTACTGAATACTTTTTGATACTGGAGGGTGCGTGAAATGACAAGGCGGCTGCCACCTGCCCAAGCCCATCATGGCGCAGTAAGAATTTTCCAAGAGGCAGTTGAGGGCTCTTCCCCGCCCCCCTGCCCGGGGGAGCGGATCACCACTGTGAGCCCAAATCTAGACCTGACCTGGAGCCACAGTCTCGCAGGCTTTTGCTTCCTGTGCCCGGAAGAAGTTTGAGCCCAGGACTCTCCCTGGGGCCATCTGGGGCTGCCCAGGATGCTACAGCTGGCAGAAGATGCCACTGGCATCCCTGAAGTTTGATCATTTCCAAGGCCAGTAACTACAATGGGTCTCCCACACCTGCAGGCTGATGAGTAATGAGTACTATTAAGGCTTATTTCAAATGTAAAAAACCTTGAGATAATGTACTAAAATTGTTCAGAAGGTTGTTTTCTTAGTGAAATGCTACAGGATTTTCTTTAGCCATCCGGAGTTCCTGCCTTCGTCCAAGTGCCAGTGAAAACAAAGGTGGAAGAATTTACAATGCTGCTGAGAACTGGAGGAAACTTCGGCTGAGAACCCAAGGAGACTTCGGAGCTATCGCTGTTTCTGCTACTACAACTTAAGCTAGCTGCCTGGAGAACTTACCTGGACTGTGATTTACCTGAACTCTGAGTTAATCTATTGAGACACTGCTTTATCTGGACTGAGACAACAGACTGTAATCTACAACAACTTGTAA
Organism: Callospermophilus lateralis; assembly: GCF_048772815.1. Lineage (NCBI taxonomy): Eukaryota > Metazoa > Chordata > Mammalia > Rodentia > Sciuridae > Callospermophilus > Callospermophilus lateralis. The sequence continues at coordinate 289,055 of NW_027511677.1, forward strand.
CTCGGTATCTTTGCTAACGGTGTCATTGCTGGTATAAGTTTTCCAAGGGCTTCTTGCATGGAGCCATCAATTGGATTGGTATTGTAACATTTTGTATCCTCCCTTTCTGTTTCTAGCAGGTTATTTATGGTGTTTCTGTAAAAAACACTATGGTCCTTATTTAAATTAAACAAAAGGGGGAAATGTTAACGTCTGTAAACAAGTCAGATTGGCACCTGTTATTTTGCTGGAGAAATGTTAGAGCCTGTAAAGAAGTTTGGATGGCGCCTGGCAAAATGCCAGAGGGAGTGGTTTGTGAAGTAACAAAAGCGAGCCATTAAGTGTGGAGATTCCTTATTGTTTGACTGCTGTATCTATTTCATGCTAATTAGATAGGCTGTGTAAAATGTATAAATACCGCTCTTATTCAACAATAAACGGCTTCCAGTCCTGCTGCATCAGTCTACACAAGTTGTTCGTCATCCCCCCCGGTTATTTTGCCCAGCCAGCCGGGCTACGGCACTTACCTACTGATGTGAGGATGGCCAAATGCCAGGGAAGCTCTGAAGATGGTTCTTTCCTGATAAAGCAGGTATTGGCTCACCGCTGACTCCTGACTACTTCAAGAGTTGGCAAAGGAAAGCAGATTTGAGACAGAACAAGCAATTTTGGGGAACATAGTATGGCCCACCAGTCAGAGGACACTCTGGATAGTCACAGACCAACTTGGAGGAAAGAGTTGCCTTTGTGGGTGTGGTTGTGGGTTTGTGTATCCCACTGTGTCTGTGGTTATAGACATTAGAAAAGAGAATGCATCAATGAATGTGTTCTGTCTAGTAGAAAGCTTCTCAGCATTCATCCTGCCAAATTTATGAATGGACTACGACTTTCCTTATGAATGGGCAATACCTGCTATCTTCCTAAGTTCCTGTTTTCTTCCTGAATTCTGGCCACTCTCAAGAATAGGCTCATGGTTTTGTGTAAAAGATATGTACCACCTCCAAACTCTGTAACATGGCCTTGTACTGGATAGATGAAGGGAATGGAGAGGAACTCAGAAAACTCAGATATCAGTGTGACCAGTAAAGTGTCAGTGGAGAAACACTGATTTGGGCCTTTTGTTTACCTATTGTTCCGTTGCCCTGAATGTCTGGAAGGTCTTTGCCTCAGTCCACCCCTTTGTGAAGCCTGAAGAAAACAGTTTTCTAATGGAAAATAATGAGCATCACCTGTGGCTCTTTGCTTAATTGCCATGGAAAGGGATGTGTCTGAATCAGCCTCTTGGCCCTGTGTGAGGCTGTGACTTAGATTCTCACCACCTGATGAATCTAAGGAAAGATCTCATGTGTGCATCCAAAACCAAAATGGAAAAAGAGCAGTCTTGTGGATGAAGTCTCTCGCCTTCCTCTGTAAGGTTCCTGATTTCCATCAAGTGAGAATAGGTATCCTTTGGTTCAAAAAGTTTTTCAAAGCCCTGCAGAGGCAAGCCCATAGGTGCTTGGATTTTCTCATGACTCCAATTCACATAAAGAATCTAAACCCCACAGACATTAGGCTCAAATTGGAGAAGCAGAGCAGTATTAATGGCAGGCCTATTTGATCACTCCTTGTTCACAGATAGGTTGTCAAGCCACCCTGACTTTAGACAAATGAGGGTAGGGAGCATATTTTGGATACTGTCTTCAGCTGCGCCCCTCATGGAAACTTCCAGCCAGAGGTAATGATGAGTGTCTATGTGGAAGTAGTTGAGAGCCATGTGGGAGTATTTTGGTTTTAATTGTGGTCATTTGTTTGGCTGATGGAAGAGATGACTGGGTCCACCTTGGCTTGAACTCTGGTGTGAGTCTTCTTAGAGACTGAGTTTGGAAATTACTGCAGAGATGTATTGCCATGAATTGTGTTGGGATTTTTGGAGGCCACACATGGTAGTGGCCTTTGGAAACTGAGATCTAGGTCCAGGGGGCTTCCCAAAGAGCACTGGGAATCTGAGCCAGAATATCGCATGATTTTATTCTTTAAGACTTGACAGCCATAGTTGAGAGTAAAAACACACATGGACCTCACATTGTAGACCTCAATGGGCCTGGCTTCATTTGATCTTTTGGCCACTCTTAGGGAAGTCTTGCCTGTGAGAGTTCTCCAGATGTTTCATTGAAATGGGCTTTCTCACCATTTGATGTTTCCAGAATGAATTAAATCCCACAGTGCCTCCAACCTCATCCTTGAAAAATGGCTAGATAAACATCATAAAAATTTGAAATTCCCATCACCAGGTGACACTGGATACACTTTGGATTTCCTGTTGCTGGTCATGAGTGTACCAGACAGTGCCTTGATTGACTGGATTTCATGAAAATGGTGTAGAACAGTGATGCAAATAAGTTAAAGTTTGTTGAGTAGTGGGCCTAGAGGAGTGTTTTGCAGGTCTGTGATAAAACTTCTGTGTTGGGATTATGTGGATCTGCCAAAAGGCTTGTAACTGACATGGTGCAGCCAGCAGACCCTTGTATGTAAAGGCATCTTGTTGAATGGAGAGGTTTCAGGTCAATGTTCAGAATCAGGTTGCTATGGTCAAGGGGGCAAGCTATGTGGGATAGAAGCCTCGTTGGTGCATTCTCCTGCAGACCCTGATGCACAACACGTGACAGATCTCCCTCCAGCACTGTGACCCAGTTGAATTTCTTGTATTTCCTGAAGCCAATACCAAACTCCCAGTGCAGCAGCAAGAACACCATGAAAAGTGGAGGATTACCAAATGGCTTCACAGTCCACACGGGGCCACACTTAGCCTTCAGTGGCAAGAGTTTACTTACAAAGAGAGAATTCAGCCTTGCTGCCTCACTTTCTTTGGAAAATAAGAAACCATGTTCTGCAGGTCACATAGATGGAGACCCAGCTTTGGTGGTCTCACTAGAAAGGAAGCCATAGGTCCTGACAACAACATATACTTCAAGTGGCCAACCTCAGAGGCAGGTTCTCCAGAAGTCTTTAGGCTGGCACATCTCCATATTTGTGCAATATTTACCCTGTCCCTTACTTTTGGAAACTCCTCTACCACCACCAAGATTGTGAACTCGCAATCATGTTCCATTCCTGATATGTATTCACAGATTTTCTAACTCTTCTTCTTTTATTTTGTCTTACTTGGGGCAAAGATAGTGTCAAGGTATTGTTGTGAATGAGAGTAGGAAGATTTTGTGTAGCACATGTTTGCATACACAAATATGTTCTACACCATTTTCATGAAACTCAGTAAATCAAGGCACTGTCTGGTATACTCATAATGAGCAACAGGACATTCAATGTTTCTCCAGTGCCACCTGGTCACAGGAATTTCAAAAATTTCATGGTATTTATCTAGCCATTTTTCAAGCATGAAGTTGGAGGCACTGTGGGTTTCAGTTCATTCAGCAAACATTAAATGGTGAGGAAGCTCATTTCAATGAAATCTCTGGAGAACTCTCACAGGCACGGCTTCCCAAAGAGTGGACAAAAGGTCACATTAGGCCAGGCCCATTGAGGTCTACAATGTGAGGTCCATGTGTGTTTTGACTCTCAACTATGGCTGCCATTTCTTTAAGAATAAAATCATGTGATATCCTTGCTGAGATTCCCAGGCCTCTGTGGAAATCCACCCGGGGCCTAGGTCTCAGTTTCCAAGAGGGACTTTCATGCGTGGCCTCTTAAAATCCTAACAAAATTCATGGCAATGCTTCTCTGAGTTCAGTTCCAAAACGAAGTCTCTAAGGGGAATCACACCAGAGTTCAAGCCCACGTGGACCCAGTTATTTTTTCCAATGCAACACAAATGACCAAAATTAAAACCAAAACACTCCCACATGGCCTTCATCTTATTCCATATAGTCAATCATCTTAACCTCTGGCTGGAGGTTTCCATGAGGGGCGCAGCCCAAGACAGTGTCCAAAATCAGCTCGTTTGCCCCTCATTTGTCTAAAGTCAGGGTAGCCTGGACACCGTTTCTGTGAACCAGGAGTGAACAAATAAGCCTGCCGTTAATACTTCTTTGTTTCTCCAATTTGAGGCCTACTGATTTTAGGTATCGATTCTTTAGGTGATTTAGAGTCATGCGAAAACACAAGCACCTCTGCAGGGCTTTGAAGAACTCATTTGACCCAAAGAATCCCTATTGTCATTTGATGGAGTGCAGGAACCTAACAGAGGAAGGCAAGAGACTTCATCCACAATGAATGACATTTTTTGCCATTTTGGTTTTGGAAGCTCAAATGGGATCATTCTTAAGATCCATCAGGTGCTGAGAATCTAAGTCACAGCCACACACAGGTCCAAGAGGCTGATAAAGAGCCACAGGTGAGGCCCATTCATTTCCATTTGAAAACTGTTTTCTTCAGGCTTCACAAAGGGGTGGCCTGAGGCAAAGACCTTCCTGAGATTCAGTGCAACACAACAATAAGTAAGCAAAAGGCCCAAAGCAGGGTTTCTGCACTGAGACTTTCCTGGTCACACTGATATCTGAGTTTTCTGAGATGCTCACCATTCTCTTCAGCTATCCAGTACATGGCCATGTCACAGAGCTTGGAGGTGGTACATATTTTGGACACAAATCCATGAGCCTATTCTGGAGAGTGGCCAGAATTCAGGAAGAAAACAACAACTTAGAAAGATAGCAGGTGTTGCACATCGATAAGACAAGCTGCAGTCCATTCATATATTGGGCAGGATGAATTATGGGAAGATTTATACTAGACAGGACACATCCATTAATGCATTCTCTTTTCTAATGTCTACAACAACGGACACAGTGGGATACACAGAAAGAGAAACACTCGCCATGTCAAATGACTTACTAGAAACTGTCCACTCCAAACCAAACAAACCGCCTTTCCTATCTATTCTCAGAACATAAGACAAAACAACAAACCCACACCCACTCCCACAAAGGCACCTCCTTCCCCCAAGTAGGTCTGTGACTATCCGGAGTGTCCTCTGACTGGTGGGCCATACTATGTTCCCCCGAAATGGCCTGTCTTCTCTCAGATCTTGTTTCCTTGACCAACTCTGTGAAGATGTCAGGAAAAAGTGGTTAGCCACTACCTGTTTTCTCAGGAAAGGTCCATCTTCAGAGCTCTCCTGGCATTTGGCCATCCTCACATCATTAGGTACCAAGAAAACTGACTCTGTCCTTGGTAAATCCAAACAAGTGAGCCCACTGGGACTGGGACTGGGACTGCCTCTGGGTGCCTGGCTTCTTGGATACCAAGTTCAGAGAGTTCCATTACCAAGGAAATGAGGTATGTCACATTCTTTGGAACTGAATGAGGTCACTGCCTTGGCAACCACTTTGTCCTAACAGTTGCTTCCAAGGGTAACATAAGATGGAGGTTGCCCCTACTTCCTGTGACACTTTCATAAGGTAGAATGTATATCACCATTGGCACCCGGGAACAGCTCTCCACTCAGCCCTGGTTTGGTCCATCTTCTGTACAATAAGAAGAGAGAGAGGCAGATTCAGACACATCCCTTCATCCTGACCAGGTTATTTGCCATGGAAGATGACTTTTGCTCTCTCAGGTGCTTCATACCTGCCTACAACTTCTCCAGGTATTATTTGTGCATGGACATTTGAGGTTCTCATCAGATGGAAGGTCCCCAACTTTCCTGTATTGTAAGAACCACTCTGTCCCTGCTCTTCTGTAAAATGATTGAGGGAACAGTGTATACTTGGGGTTAAAAACAGGTTTGATTTGGATTACGAGTGATTCTGTGTGATGAATAATGGTATTGGGAACCTGCAATATTTACAAGAATATAGAGGTGAAATATAAGTAGGAAAACAGAAATCTAGGTATGATTCGAAGCCCAGAAGGGTTTTGCCCTTGATTGGGATACTTAGCTTTGAATGATGTTCTGCAAAGATGCCTCAGATAATTCGATATACAATGGCATAAGACCTTGTACATTGGATGATTGAATTTAGAAGAGAACATCCAGTCAAAAAGGGATATTCAGTAGGATTAGGAAGATAGTCGGTAGGTTTAGGAAGAAGAGTGAGTATAGGATTTGGACCAAAAGTTCTTTAGCAATAGACTTTCGGTTGTGGAGTGAATGAAAATGTCAGCACATATGAAGAGTCAGTCACTATGTTGAACTGGGGAAAATATGTAGAAAAGCAGATATCAATAGAAACATTACGAAATCAGGCAAAGTATAAAGTGAGTGATAGAATTAGACATTTTCAACAGGGTTGAGTTTGAATATATAAATTAGGAAAAAAACAAATATGTAGTCACCAATAGGATTGACAATTGACAGCAATAGGATTGACAATTGACAGCATTAGGCAACCTGGACATGGATGTTTTTAGAAATCCATGTTCACTTTCCATTTAGGCTTTGGTACAATCATAAGTGTGACCTTTCCATTTTTTGCCCATAATATTACTGTGATAATGAGGTGACATGAGTATTTCTTTCACCATTTCTGGGAGCAATATATTGAAGATGTAAAATGAGAATCGGGGGTACAAAGAGGTGTACCCTGTTTCTAGGAACATAGAGAAAAAGCATGAATAGACAATAGAGTGAGTAATTAATATAACTTTTTTGAACTTTAAATAATGAATTGAACTGATATCTGAAAAATTAAAGGAAATCGTATATTGATATACAATCATTCATTCCAACCAGGTATATATGTAATGGAAATATTTGTGTTTTGGTTTATCATGAAGAGTGTGTGAGTTTTGCTTCAAAATGATTATGGAAATTCAAAATAATGTGTTTGGAAAGAAGTCTCATGAAAAGACCAGTCAAGAAACCCTGACAATACATGTGTTCTGAAGCAAGAAGTGGTGAAAGTTGAAACAAATGCTTATTAATTTGTGAACTTGTGGATGAAATGTATATCCTGTGATGTGCAAAAACTGAAGAAACAATAATGTACCAGTGTCGAATACAAATGAATGACAAATTACATATCATGTCCCATAGGAGTCTACTTGCATTGATGTTAGACTGGGTCAGTTACTGTAGAATAATTAGGATTTGTATGCACCATTCACTGAAGTTAGTTTTCAGTACTAGGAAACAAATATGTATTTCAGGTGGATGAATATTTCTGATTATAATCTTGTGAAAAGTGGATTATAAATCCACATACATGAACATGAATGAATTTAGAGAGTGTATATTAGACACATATATTTCATATTTTGAAAAATTTGGAGAGTATATCTATATCTATATCTATATCTATACACACACACACACACACACACAACTCACAGACATTAAAAAGTACCAATATAAATGCCAATCGAAATTCATCAGTAAATATGTATCATCCACAAATGCAAAAATATTTATTTTACTGAACATGAGTTAATGTATAATGTTGTTCTACTAGGACGCTCTCCTATAAGTTGAATTTTCATTTCCAACAGCATTTAGGAGGAGTGAACTCTTCTCACAATTTGTATCTGCCAAGACAGCCACCTCACAAAAATGTACGTGTGATACCTGGTAGGATTCTATATATGCATATAAATATACGTGTGTGAAGAGACTACAGAAAAAGGAAACAAGAATTCACATATTTGTTAAGTTTAAAACACATGGAGAATATTTCAAATAAATTTGACTAGATTAATAACTCCTACCTTATATAATGCAAATGTCAAGTCCAACTATACAACATGTCTCCTCTGAAGTACTTGTATTTCTAATGTGTTGGGTTAATTTTCTCCATTATATTAGGATGAATAGTCTGAGTCTACTAGGTATGGGTTAGTGTCAGGGATTCAGTATTTCGAATGGAAAATTGGAAAATGAATCCAATGTGTATGTAAATATATGCTGCACAAATATCCTCCCGCTCTCATCCAGAACAATGCCTTGACATTACCTTCACCCCAAGTAAGACACAATTAGAGGAGAAGAGTTACAAAATCAGTGAATACATATCTGGAATGGAAAATGCTCAGGAGTTCACAACCTTGGAGGTGGTAGAGGAGTTTCCAAAACTAAGGGACAGGGTAAACACTCCACAAACATGGAGCTCTGCTGGCCTAAAAACTTTTTGAGAAACTGCCTCTGAGCTTCCACACTTGAAATATATGTTGTTTTCAGGAGATTTGGCTTCCTCTGTAGTGAGACCATCAAAGCTGGGTCTGCATCTATGTGACCTGGAGGACATGGTTTCTTATTTTCCAATGAACAAGATGAAGCAGTGCTGAATCCTCTCTTTGTAGGTAAACTGAGGCCACTGGGGACTAAGTGTCTCCCCATGTGGACTGTGAAGCCATTTGGTCCTCTTCCACTTTTTGTGGTGTTTTTGCTGCTGCACTGTGAGTTTGGTATTTGTTTCACGAAATACTAGGAGCTAAACTGGGACACAGTGCTGGAGGGAGTTCTGTCACGTGTGGTGGGTCAGGGTCTGCAAGAGAATGCACCAACTAGGCTCCTATCTCTCACAGCTTGCCCCATTGCCCCCTTGTCCATATCAACCTGATTCTTAATTTTCCTCTGAAATCTCTCCATATAACAAGATGCCTTTACATATAAGGGTCTGTTGGCTGCACCATGTCAGTTACAAACCATTTGGAATCCAATGGTAGATCCACATGGCCCTACCACGGATGTTTTATCAAACACCTCCCAACCACTGCTCTAGACACACTACTCAGCAGGCTCCAAATTTCTGGCATCTCTGTTCTACACCATTTTCATGAAACTCAGTAAATCAAGGCACTGTCTGGTATACTCATGATCAGCAACAGGACATCCAATGTTTCTCCAGTGCCACCTGGTCATAGGAATTTCAAAAATTTCATGGTATTTATCTAGCCATTTTTCAAGCATGAAGTTGGAGGCACTGTGGGTTTCAGTTCATTCAGCAAACATTAAATGGTGAGGAAGCTCATTTCAATGAAATCTCTGGAGAACTCTCACAGGCATGGCTTCCCAAAGAGTGGACAAAAGGTCACATTAGGCCAGGCCCATTGAGGTCTAAAATGTGAGGTCCATGTGTGTTTTGACTCTCAACTATGGCTGCCATTTCTTTAAGAATAAAATCATGTGATATCCTTGCTGAGATTCCCAGGCCTCTGTGGAAATCCACCCAGGGCCTAGTTCTCAGTTTCCAAGAGCGACTTTCATGCATGGCCTCTTAAAATCCCAACAAAATTCATGGCAATGCTTCTCTGAGTTCAGTTCCAAAACCCAGTCTCTAAGGGGAATCACACCAGAGTTCAAGCCCACGTGGAAACAGTCATTTTTTCCAATGCCACACAAATGACCAAAATTAAAACCAAAACACTCCCACATGGCCCTCATCTTATTTCATATAGTCAATCATCTTAACCTCTGGCTGGAGGTTTCCATGAGGGGCGCAGCCCAAGACAGTGTCCAAAATCAGCTCCTTTGCCCCTCATTTGTCTAAAGTCAGGGTAGCCTGGACACCGTTTCTGTGAACCAGGAGTGAACAAATAAGCCTGCCGTTAATACTTCTGTGTTTCTCCAATTTGAGGCCTACTGATTTTAGTTATCGATTCTTTAGGTGATTTAGAGTCATGCGAAAACACAAGCACCTCTGCAGGGCTTTGAAGAACTCATTTGGCCCAAAGAATCCCTATTGTCATTTGATGGAGTGCAGGAACCTAACAGAGGAAGGCAAGAGACTTCATCCACAATGAATGAAATTTTTTGCCATTTTGGTTTTGGAAGCTCACATGGGATCATTCTTAAGATCCATCAGGTGCTGAGAATCTAAGTCACAGCCACACACAGGCCCAAGAGGCTGATAAAGACACATCCCTTCCCAAAGCAATTAAGCAAAGAGCCACAGGTGAGGCCCATTCATTTCCATTTCAAAACTGTTTTCTTCAGGCTTCACAAAGGGGTGGCCTGAGGCAAAGACCTTCCTGAGATTCAGTGCAACACAACAATAAGTAAGCAAAAGGCCCAAAGCAGGGTTTCTGCACTGAGACTTTCCTGGTCACACTGATATCTGAGTTTTCTGAGATGCTCGCCATTCTCTTCAGCTATCCAGTACATGGCCATGTCACAGAGCTTGGAGGTGGTACATATTTTGGACACAAATCCATGAGCCTATTCTGGAGAGTGGCCAGAATTCAGGAAGAAAACAACAACTTAGAAAGATAGCAGGTGTTGCACATCGATAAGACAAGCTGCAGTCCATTCATATATTGGGCAGGATGAATTATGGGAAGATTTATACTAGACAGGACACATCCATTAATGCATTCTCTTTTCTAATGTCTACAACAACGGACACAGTGGGATACACAGAAAGAGAAACACTCGCCATGTCAAATGACTTACTAGAAACTGTCCACTCCAAACCAAACAAACCGCCTTTCCTATCTATTCTCAGAACATAAGACAAAACAACAAACCCACACCCACTCCCACAAAGGCACCTCCTTCCCCCAAGTAGGTCTGTGACTATCCGGAGTGTCCTCTGACTGGTGGGCCATACTATGTTCCCCCGAAATGGCCTGTCTTCTCTCAGATCTTGTTTCCTTGACCAACTCTGTGAAGATGTCAGGAAAAAGTGGTTAGCCACTACCTGTTTTCTCAGGAAAGGTCCATCTTCAGAGCTCTCCTGGCATTTGGCCATCCTCACATCATTAGGTACCAAGAAAACTGACTCTGTCCTTGGTAAATCCAAACAAGTGAGCCCACTGGGACTGGGACTGGGACTGCCTCTGGGTGCCTGGCTTCTTGGATACCAAGTTCAGAGAGTTCCATCACCAAGGAAATGAGGTATGTCACATTCTTTGGAACTGAATGAGGTCACTGCTTTGGCAACCACTTTGTCCTAACAGTTGCTTCAAAGGGTAACATAAAATGGAGGTTGCCCCCGCTTCCTGTGACACTTTCATAAGGTAGAATGTATATCACCATTGGCACCCGGGAACAGCTCTCCACTCAGGCCTGGTTTGGTCCATCTTCTCTACAATAAGAA